>NW_026129217.1:4911485-5005223 GCF_022985175.1 Labeo rohita
TCGCCACCTGCCTACTGGACTCTTACTTGTTTTATTGGATTTTTCTCTACGTCTTGCCTGTGATATTCCTGTTTGCTCCTGTGTTCGACCCTGCCTGTACGACCATGTCTTTGCCTCGTCCTATTAATAAAAGCTCACGAATTGATCCGCTCGCCTCTCGCCTCTCACTCCACGTTACAGAATACTCCGTCAACACAGGATCCAGCAGCTTTACCCCCGGACATTCAGCAGATATGGACACTGACAGGATTCTATGTAGAATTAAACAAGGACCACGCATGCTCGAGCAACACATCCGTGAGTTTTTAACAATCTCAAACTATTCTACCCTTCCGGACTGCATCATTATGGAAATCTTCTGTGATGGCATTAATGAGCCTTTAAAGACGAAATTGAGACGCGAGGGTCCGCGTTCATCTCTGGCTGCTTTTATGAACTGTGCTTTGTTAACTGTGGGCTCGCCGTTTACTGTGGGTGTCGCGGAGGAGGAACGCGACATCTCAGTAATGCCGGCTGCGCAATCCGCACGTGGAATGGCGGCTCCGTCGGAGCGTGCTCATGTAATGGCGGCGACTGCGGCGCCCGTTCGCAAAATGGCGGCCGCGCCAGAGCGCATTCACACCGCGACGGCGACAGCGGAGCCCGTGCACAAGATGGCGGCAACAGCGGCGCCCCTTTTGCAAGATGGCGGCTATAACGGAGCTCTGTCACGTCACAGCTGCCATACCAGAGCCGTATAAAGTCACAGCTGCATTTCCTGAGTCAAGTCAAGTTGCAGCTGTGTTTCCCGAGTCAAGTCAAGTTTCCAAGTCAAGTCAAGCTGCAGCTGTGTTTCCCGAGTCAAGTCAAGTTTCCAAGTCAAGCCAAGTCACAGCTGCGTTTCCCAAGTCAAGTCAAGTTTCCAAGTCAAGCCAAGTTACAGCTGCGTTTCCCAAGTCAAGTCAAGTTGCAGCCGTGTTTCCTGAGTCAAGTCAAGTTTCCAAGTCAAGTCAAGTTGCAGCTGTGTTTCCTGAGCCAAGTGCTGTCAAAAGGCCGCCATCCCAGAACCCACGGCCAGCACTCGGAAGCCGCCTGTGGTCATGATGGCCCACGTGCTGGACTCACCCCTAATGGCTGTATGGGCAGCCAAAATGGCGCTCCATCACGTCACGGCTGCTACCCCAGAGTCAAGTCAAACGTCAGAACCAAGTCAAGCTCCAGAGTCAAGTCGAGTTGCAGCTCCTGGGTCAAGTCAAGCTTCCAAGTCCAGTCAAGCTTCCAAGTCCAGTCAAGCCTCCAAGTCCAGTCAAGCCAAAGCCGTTGTTTCTTCAGGGTCAAGCAAGGTCTCACCCGAGCGCCCTGAGCCACTGCACAAGATGGCCGCCACGCCAGCCAAGCCAGCGCCCGCTAACGCCACGCCAGCCAAGCCAGCGCCCGCTAACACCCCGTCAACCAAGCCACAGCCTGTTCATGTTATGTCTTCTGCTCCTGAGTCTACACCCATCATGGCCATCCTTCCAGATGCAGTTCTTGAATCAAGTCAAATTACTGCCGCTGCTCCAGAGTCAAGACAAGCCCCAGCCACTGCTCCAGAGTCAAGTCAAGCTCCAGCTGCTGCTACAGAGTCAAGTCAAGTCAGAACTGCTCTTCCTAAGACAAGTCAAGTTAGAGCTGTCATTCCTGAGTCAAGCTAAGTCACAGCCGTGGTTCCGGAGTCAAGCAAAGTCACAGCCGTGGTTACTGAGTCAAGCAAAGTCACAGCCGTGGTTCCTGAGTCAAGCAAAGTCACAGCTGTGATTCCTGAGTCAAGCAAAGTCACAGCCGTGGTTCCTGAGTCAAACAAAGTCACAGCCGTGGTTCCCAAGTCAAGCACAGTCAAAGCTGTCTTTCCTGAGCCAAGTCAAGTCTCTGCTGGTCTTCACGTCTCAGTTCAAGTCACTTCTGATCTCCATGTGTCTAGTCAGGTCACTACTCATCACCACAAACTAAATCAAGTCACCACAGATCCTCACAAGCCAAGTCTAGTCACTACAGATCTTCACAAGCCAGGTCAAGCCACTGCTGGACTTTGTGAGTCAAGTCAAGTCTTTACTGATCTTCAAAAGTCAAGTCAAGTCACTGCGGGTCTTCACGTGCCTGGTCAAGTCACTACCGAACTTTACAAACAAAGTCACATCTCGTCTGACACTCCAGAGCCAGGTCACGTCTCGTCTGTCCGTCCAGAGCCAGGTCACGTCTCGTCTGTCGGTCCAGAGCCAAGTCATGTCTCGTTGGTCCGTCCAGAGCCTAGTAACGTCTCCCCTGTCAGTCCAGAGCCAAGTCACACCTCTCATGACCTCCCAGAGCCCCGTCATATTTCTACTGTCAATCCAGAGTTTCGCCACGACATGTCTGATCGTCAAGAGTTAAGTCCAATCTCGTTTGACCTAGTTGTCACCAAGTCTGCGCCAGAGGCTTCGTCTGACCTCCCAGAGCTTCAACACGTCATGTCTGCCAGTGTGTTGGCAATCACCATTCTCAGTATGTGGGCGGCACACTACACTCCAAAGGTCTCGTCTGCTCCTGAGGTTACGTATGTTCGCAAGTCCGCTCCCGAGGTCACGTCTGTTCACAAGTCCGCCCCGGAGGTCTCGTCTGGTCTCAAGCCTGCTCCAGTGCTCCCGCCTGGTCTCAACCCTGCTCCAGTGCTCCCGCCTGGTCTCAAGCCTGCTCCAGTGCTCCCGCCTGGTCTCAAGCCTGCTCCAGTACTTCCGCCTGGTCACAAGCCTGCTACAGAGCTCCCGCCTGGTCACAAGCCTGCTCCAGAGCTCCCGTCTAACCACGAGTCAGCCCTAGAGGTCTCACCAGTCGGAGAAGCTGCGCCAATGCCTCCTGAGGTGTCAGCATCTGCTGTAGAACCTCCTAGGGAGGCGGCGTTCATCCTCAAACTCTCTGCTTCTCCCCCTATTCTGTCTGCCTCCTCTGTCCCTGTTCTCCCCAGGTTCCAGTCTATGACGCGGATTCCTGCTCTGCTCCGGAGGGCCCCTGCGCCTCCTGCTCTGCCCTGGAGGGCCCCTGCGCCTCCTGCTCTGCCCTGGAGGGCCCCTGCGCCTCCTGCTCTGCCCTGGAGGCCTCCTGCGCCTCCTGCTCCGCCTCCTGTTCCGCCCTGGAGGGCTCCTGCACCTCCTGCTCTGCCTCCTGTTCCGCCCTGGAGGGCCCCTGCGTCTCCTGTTCCACCCTGGAGGGCCCCTGCATCTCCTGTTCCGCCCTGGAGGGCCCCTGCGTCTCCGGCGCGCCCAGGAGGGCTCCTGCGCCTCCTACTGGGCCTCCTGCGTCTCCTGCTCTGCCTCCGGCTCTGCCCTGGAGGGCTGCTGCGTCTCCTGCTCTGCCTCCGGCTCCGCCCTGGAGGACCCCTGTACCTCCTGCTCCGCCTCCAGCTCCGCCCTGGAAGGCTTCTGTCCTGCTCATTCTGCTTCTGTCTCCTGGCCCTCCCACCACTCCCCTGGATTGTTGTTCTGTTGGAGCATCTGGAAGCCGCTCGTTGGCGGGGGGGCTATGTTACGAATCTGGTCGGTGTTCCACGGTCCGCTCACCACCAGATGTCACTCTCACCCTATCATCACACACTGACTGTTGCATTACACCCCGGACTACATCTCCCAGTATCCATCGCGCTGATTGCGTCAGCACCCGTGACCAATCAAGCAGCGCTATAAAAGCCCCGGTCTTTCCCTTCGCAAGCCACGGAGTGTTGTTGTTCTGATCATTGTTGTTAGCGTTTTCTAGTTTCCTTATTCCCTGTGTTTAGTTCCCTCGCCTTGCTTCCCCGTTTTGACTGTTCGCCGCCTGCCTACTGGACTCTTACTTGTTTTATTGGATTTTTCTCTACGTCTTGCCTGTGATATTCCTGTTTGCTCCTGTTTTCAACCCTGCCTGTACGACCATGTCTTTGCCTCGTCCTATTAATAAAAGCTCGCGAATGGATCCGCTCGCCTCTCGCCTCTCACTCCACGTTACAATATATATATATATATATATATATATATATATGAAGAGTTCAGATGCAAAAGCTTCTAAATCCATCTGACATTCACTCAGTATCATTATTTCATTTTTGACCGAGATGGTCAAATATATACATTTTTCTACATCAGTGTCTTTTGATTCTGTTTTACTTAAAATTGTTCATTTAGCACACACTTTTGTTCAGAAAACACTAGAGACACCACTAGGCCATTAACTGCAATACAAATGAGAAATACAAGTATATTATACATCTAAACAAAATGTCAGTGTAAATAAAAAATAAAATTACTTGTGATTCGAATACAACTATTACATGAAAAAATGATACACATTCAAAAAAAAAAAAAACATTTTAAATTGTAACAAACATTAATCTCATCATGGTTGAGGGGGTTTTGTTGAAAATCTGGGTCTGTTCCAGACTGTTAATCAGTTCTAGGGAAATCCTAACAACTGGAGTGAAAAAAAAGTGTCACAATAAAATTCACACGGTCCCAGTAAAAAAATGTGTGAACTTCTATGTTCTTTAGTTTATATTCCACTCAATCTTCCATTTCAGTATGTTTTTGCATACTTGAGCTCATACTTGATACTCTTCTGTTGGGTCTGTTCACTCCTGCTGGTAGATGTTGCAGCAACCTCCTCATCTGAAGGCCATTCAAGCGTATTTGTGTATTCTGGTGAAATAAAAGTATTTACAAGCAACATATAAATTAAAAATGTTTTATTTTGTTACATTAGTTGTTTCTTTACTCGGATGTTTTTAGTTGATGTTGTGCAGCAACATACTGTATGACTCTCCTGATATAGATGATGCTGCTTTAGCTCCCTCTTGTGGCTGAATATGGAAACACATTCTGTTCAGTACACATTCCATGTGTAGGCCTACACTGACATTTTTTTTCACCAGTAGGTGGCAAAAAGTGTAATGTGTGACACCCGTGCAGGGGCATTTTTACAGACAAACCCTGAACAAGGGTGGACTATTTAGAAATTGTCAGCTTTTGACACAAATTCATTGCATTTATTGTCAGTTTGTTATAATTGATTCTGTATGTCAGTATATATAGTCAATGTTGGCAACCATTTATAAAAAGAATTCATACTAGGAAGTGCTGACAAACATGTACTGCAAAAACCAGAACAGTTTTTGGTTGAAGTCACAGTCAATCATCTGCACTTCATACCAGACTAACAGTGTGTTTTCAGATATTTGCAGTGTTATTAAATTAGAAAGGTTGGAAAACAGTCAAGGATTATGGTTTGTGCTTTTGTTGTGTTTTGTTTGAGCTTGTGGCGTCTGATTGGTAAATTATGAATGTGTCTTCTTGCGGTTTTAATAGAGTAATACGGTTCTGTTAAAAATTAGCAACAATTGTTTCACTGTTATTCCCATTATAAATAAAATACGCCATAATGTGCTTTTATTTTCTTACCCTTATGTTGTACTTGTGGTCCACTATTTCAACTTACATTGTCTAACTTACTTGTGACTTGAGAAATAAATACATAAATAGCTGAGAAAAAACAATAAATAAAAAAGAATCCAAGACATCTTTATTGTCTAACTATTGTCTTAATAAATAACATTATTTTGTTGAAAAAAACTATTAATCTGCCTATTTTTGCCCTTTTTTTTTTCTATAATCAACTTGCCTATACTATGACCTAAAATTATATACTTTTTTTTCTTCTTCTTTATTGGAGAATAAAAGTAGCACGTTGATTTGCCAGTTGTGTGTTACTCAAGTTAACCTTTATGAAATTAATGGTTTTATTATAGTAGCCTAAAAGTGTATAACTGTAACGGAGCGAGGGAGATGGGATGCGGTCGGGTCCAAACGCATAGCTTTATTAGACAAAGACATGGTCAAACACAGGCAGTGTCGAAAATTGGCAAACTTGGTATATTAGAGCAAGACACAAGAGTAATCCGTAAAACAGGCGAGGGTCGATCAGCTGCGAACATAATCCAAGGGGAGAGGCAAATGGGTGTTCCAAAAAGACAGGCTAGAGTTCATTCGAGGGGCAAACAGAGTCCAAAAAAACAAGGCAAGGGGTTAAATCCACGACAGGCGAAAAGTCCAGGGCAGGCTGAATGCAGACAAGACAATATAGCAAGGCAAGGATACAAGACTAGAATAACTGGATAAAGGAACAAGCCTTAACTAGACTTAGAAACAAACAAGAGGCTCTGTAAAGCAGCTAACACTAAACGAGTGCTAAACGCAAAGCAATACTCAGCCCAGAATAGTGGGAAGGGCCTTGTATTTATACCATTCGTGATTGACTGCAGCTGTGAACGTGGTGAGTGAGGTGGAGCATGGGAAATGTAGTCCGGGGTGTAGTGAAACAGTCACTACACTGTTGTGTAATGGCAAGGTGACCTCTGGTGGTGAGCGGATTGACAATCAGGACCAGATTTGTGACTTTTCCCCCCAACAAGGAGCGGCTTCCAGATGCTCCAAACACAAAACAATCCATGAGAGCAGTGGAGCGGGTGGCGGGACAAGGCGTGGGATGGAGGGCCAGGTCCATGTGGAGGATCTGGGGACTGAGCCAGGATCAGCAGAGCAGAGAACCAGGGCAGAGCTGGCAGGGCGGGTGTGGCTGAGGGCCACCAAACAGGAAAGACAGACCAGTAGCCCTCCAGGGTGGAGCACGATCCCTCCAGGGCAGAGCAGATGGAGCAGGAGCCCACCAGGGCGGATCAGACGGAGCAGAGAGTTCACTGACGGCCTCAATAGCCGTAACAGGATGGGCAGAGAGTTCACTGACCGCCTCCAAAGTTGTGACAAGACAGGCAAAGAGTTCACTGACAGCCTCCAAAGCCATAACTGGATGGGCAGAGAGTTTACTGATGGCCTCCAAAGCTGTGACAGGATGGGCAAAGAGTTCACTTACGGCCTCCAAAGCCGTAACAGGACGGGCAGAGAGTTCACTGACGGCCTCCAAAGCCATGACAGGATGGGCAAAGAGTTTACTGACAGCCTCCAAAGCCGTGACAGGATGGGCAGAGAGTTCACTGATGGCCTCCAAAGCCGTGACAGGACGGGCAGAGAGTTCACTGACGGCCTCCAAAGCCATAACAGGACGGGCAGAGAGTTCACTGATGGCCTCCAAAGCCGTGACAGGACAGGCAGAGAGTTCACTAACAGCCTCCAAAGCCGTGACAGGATGGGCAGAGAGTTCACTGATGCCCTCCATAGCTGTGACAGGACGGGCAAAGAGTTGTAGTGAATTTCGCTTTCGCCAACCTAGGGAGGCGAAACAGGGTAGTGATGGGTACTCATGTCACAGCTGATGTTATGATTCTTGGATCACGTGTCAATTAATGTGTGGTTATGAATACATCGCATAAGAAAGATTGGTGGGATCTCTAACTTGTAGAACCTCTTACTGTATTATCAACACAAGGAAGACACAAGTTGTAATAAAATCAATTTTATTAACAAAAGATAGACAAGAGTAATCAACAACTACTAAATGAGTACCATGAATGAACAAGGAATAAAGTGCATAAGATGCAAGTGATTATGTTGGGAGTTGCTATGTCAGAGCTACGTTATCTGGAAAGATAAACTGTTGCTACTCTGAAACAAATAAGGTGAAGAACCTTAATATGCATCAAACAAATACCTGTAGGATTTGTTATCAACTGCAATCAGCTATATAATACCTAATGTAAATGAGAAAATCATATACTGATAATATACAACAATGCCAAGGTCTCTGGAAGAGGTTTGGAAGTGATGTTTACGTTCTCTGTGGTTGGGTGAGCAGTCCAGTGGCAGTGAATCCATTTCAACAGCCTTGAAGATGAAGCACTGTAGGGTGCTGATCTCCTGGAGCACCAAGGGTCCTAAGATCTGGAACAGGCAGATGTGGCCCTGGAGTAGGTGCTGAAGGTCCTTAGCTTGAAACACGCAAGCAAAAGTACCCAAAGTGAAGGTTTGCTCACCGGAGCTTAACATTGTTGCAAATGTCTGGAGGCTGGAGGCTCAGAATGTGGCCGTATCTGTTGCTGCCTCAAAAGCTGGAGACTTGGACTTGGTATCTGTGTTATCTCACCCTTGCGGGTCACAGACTCAGAACGGTGTAGCTGTTATTGCCTCTTCTCTTACGGGACTCAGGCTCAGTACTGGTTGATCTGTACTGATTGTCTCACCTTTGCAGGCTGGAGTCTCAGAACGTAGGTATTTCTGCTACTGTCTCACTGGATGGGAGACTTTGTTGCTCTGTTTGTGTCTTTCCTCTATTGGACTTAGACTCAGAACGTTGTTGTTTCTGTTACAGCCTCTTCCCTTAACAGATTGACACTCAGAACGGGGTGTTTCTGTTGCTGCCTTCCTGGTAACAGGCTGGAGACTCAGAACTTTGTTGCTCTGTTTGTGTCCCTTGGACATGCCAGAGACTCAGAACAAGGAGTGTCTTTTGGAAGGGTACCTTTATCCCTTTCCAATGAGGAGGAGATTGGAATTTGGTGCTTCTCCATTTCTGTGCTGTGATTGGCTGGTTCTATCAGAGTGGGGGGACACATGGTTTCCTTTCCTCCTGTGGAATTTATTTGCATAGTCCAAACACAAAGATAGAAAAGTGTCACTAAAGTTTTACCGGTGCATTTATCACTTTCCAAACCTTAACTCCCTGGGGTCAATGGTCACGCCAGCGTGATCAGCTCACGTTTTTTCAGATCAGTGCGAAAGACACTAAAAATAATCTGTCGACTTAGGTCGCACAAATAAGTGTTATACATCATTAGAAACCATTAAGTGTATACTTTTATTTGTGCACACTCACAATAAAAACTGTACAGTGTGCTCCTTTAAATTAAAGAAAATAAACAGGGTGCTTTCTCAGTCTTCACTGTCTCCACGAACTGCTTTTAGAAATGTGTCAATAAAATGAACCTAAACTCAGTGAATACTCCACACACAGACAGGGGAGATATATCTATAGAAAGCTTGATATCTCTATCTTTTAAATAATTCAAGTCTTATCAAAAACAAATATTCTGTGCTAAAGTAATCCGTATGAAACCAACATGATGCACAGTTTTGCCCTCAGAGCTAATTATTTTTAATGTGATCACGCCCACTAGCGTCTTTCGCTTTTCATATGATAAATGGCCACGTGGAGGCACAGCATGTTAGCGCCCACATCATCGTAAACAAAGCTTGACGATTCATCAAGTTCATCTCGGCTACTGTTCGTTTCTGGAAGAAGACGCGCTGAGAGGAATAACACAGAATTCACCTCAGATGAAGTACTACGAGTCTAAGAATGTCTAGATCATGTTTATTATTAATGCTCTGTTCCCAAATAGAGTTTTATAAGGTGCTAAACGATAATTTGTTTCTCGGATATAAAATGTCCTTTTTACATAGTATAAAGTATGCGTCAATCTGTGACTACAAGATCATTATTTGCAGATTCTTCTAATATTAACATGCTCAGAGATGTTTTTTGTTTTTGTTTTTTTAGTCATTTGATACCTGCACCGCAGATGAATCTTGCTGATTTTTACTGCTGAAGGGGAGAAAGCGACCTTGTACAAGTAACAAGCATGTTTTGGTGGAGTAGGATGCATGCACTCAAAAAAATATTTCAGCCCTTAACGTAATTTAATTACGTACCGAAATAGTCGGAGTCTTATCGCTTATCCATCTCAATAATATATTTTTCCTGGCTGCAAACGTAAGCAGATTGTAAAGTCTCTTTTCATTGGATAAAATCAAAGATTGATCCGGTAGACCAAGGATCAAAAATACAGGATATGGAACCAAACTCCAGCTATGTTAATAATTTAAAAAAAAAAAAAAAGTTAAATGTTTGTAGAACATTTACAAAAGGGAGGTGAACAAAAGGGAGGTGAAATAGGGTAGTGATGAGTACTCATGTCACAGCTGACATTATGATTCTTGGATCACATGTCAATTAATGTGTGGTTATGAGTACATCACATAAGAAAGATTGGTGGGATCTCTAACTTTTAGAACCTCTTACTGTATTATCAACACAAGGACGCCACAAGTTGTAATAAAATAAATTTTATTAACAAAAGATAGACAAGAGTAATCAACAACTACTAAATGAATACCATGAATGAGAAAGGAATAAAGTGCATAAGATGCATAAAATGCAAGTGATTATGTTGGGTGCTGCTATGTCAGAGCTACGTTATCTGGAAAGATAAACTGTTGCTACTCTGAAACAAATAAGGTGAAGAACCTTATTATGCATCAAACAA
Organism: Labeo rohita; assembly: GCF_022985175.1. NCBI lineage: Eukaryota > Metazoa > Chordata > Actinopteri > Cypriniformes > Cyprinidae > Labeo > Labeo rohita. Next base: position 4,921,720 of record NW_026129217.1, read on the forward strand.
ATACGTGTTAGGTTTGTTATCAACTGCAGTCAGCTATATAATACCTAATGTAAATTAGAAAATGCCAGTGCCAAGGTCTCTGGAAGAGGTTTGTAAGTGATATTTTACGTACGCTACGGTTGAGTGAGCACTTCCACTGGTTGCGCTGGTGGCAGTACAGTGGGGAAAGGAGCAGGAACCTGTTTCGACAGCCTTGAACATGAAGCGCTGTAGGATCCTGATCTCCTGGAGCACAAAAGGTTCCTCAGCTCGGAACACACAAGCAAAAGTACCTGAAGTGAAGGTTTGCTCGCTGGAGCTTAACCTTGTTGCAAATGTCTGTCTGTCTTCTGCCTCTCTGGGCTAGAGACTTATAACTTGGTCAATCTGCTTTGTCTCTCTAGGATGGAGACTCAGGACGCTGCATCTGTTGTTGTCTCTCTGGACGAAGACTCTGAATGTAGAGTATCTCTTTTCTCGCAGGCTGGAGGCTCATAACGTGGTCGTATCTGTTGCCCTCAAAAGCTGGAGACTCTTGATCTGTTAGTGTCTCTTGGATGTGCCGGAGACTCAGAACGAAGGTTATTTCTGCTATTGTTTCACCTTTGCAGGCCAGAGACTCAGAACGAAGTTGTTCTGTTACAGTTCTTTCCTTGACAGGCTGTAGACTCAGAATGAGGAATGTCTTTTGGAAGGGTACCTTTATCCCTTTCTGATGAGGAGGAGATTGCAATTTGGCGCTTCTCCATTTCAATGCTGTGATTGGCTGGTTCCATCAGAGTGGGGGACACGTGGTGGCCCACCTTTCTTTCCTCCTGTGGAATTTATTTGCTTAGTCCAAACACACAGTTAGAAAAGTGTCACTAACGTTTTACCGGTGCATTTCTCACTTCTCAAACCATAACAAGAATGCATTTGGGAATGTTACAAACACATTAAGTCCAAACATGATGGGAAAAGATTGAACTGTCATGCATATCATTCATTTGTCCATTAACAGCTGAGTTTGTGTAAGATGTTGCACTACACATTGCTGTCACTAGGAATACTTATTTCTCTGAATAAGTATAAAATGTGTGTGTTGTAGTGTGCATCAGTTATTGTTGGATTTGGATGGATCTCCATGATCTCTCTTAGTTTCACCCACTGCTGCTGCATCTGGAGGTCCTAAGGAATTTTTATGGTCGGCTGCAAGCCAAACCTTAGGAATCAGTCTTAAGGAGGGTGAAGGGCTCAAACTGCATTTTGACCAATAGGAAGTTCTGTCCTTCCCGGGCTTTGTACCAAAGGTCTTTTTCTTGCCCTCTAAGAGATGTCTGGGTGTTGTCCTGGCATCTTTATCTGATGGCGTTGGACAGTTTGCTTATGTTAGCTCACCAAGATCCAATCAAAATGTAGCAAACCTTTGTCCACTATTGTGGTCAGGGAGGGGCCCACCATAAATTGGGACCTTTAATGTGCTGTCCACTACATGTTTTTAAAGGGTTCCCATGCTTCTTGAAAGTACTTGAATTTCAGACATATGAATTGAAGGCCTGGAAACTACTTGAAAACTGTCATGAATCTGGTCGGTGACCTCCGGTCCACTCACCACCAGATGTCGCTCTCACCCTGTCACAACACTCAGACTGTTGCACTACACCCTGGACTACATTAGCCGTCATTCAGCGCGCTGATTGGGTCAGCACCTGTGACCAATCAATGGCGCTATAAAAGCATAATGCATAATGCATTATAAAAAACCCTATAATATGTTATATCAGCTCATGAATAATCATAACAATTATAATACATTATAATACTTGAGTATTTGAGATTATAACTTTTAAGATTATGATTATTTATAACACAATGGACAGCATATAAAATCTACTTAATTTATAATGGACTATATCATATTACATTTATTTTTAACAATATATTACATTTTATTTTGATGGTCCCCCTAAGACCTGAAATGGGTCTGTCAGACAAAGGAGAGATGCAAAATGTACAGTGTTGGGGGCCTCCAGGAACGTGGTTGGGAACCACTGCCTTAGAGTATTAGGCACAATCCCAATTCTTCCCCTTACCCCTACACTTTCCCCTACCCCTCCATTTGGCGCGTTCACGTGTAGGGGTAGGGGTGTCTTAATTCTCTTTTGGTTGGAGGGGTAGGGAGAAGGGGAAGGGCTAGCGGATAGCACTGATTGCACGATATTACAACTACACAACCTGTAGCCTACAGCCTAGATATGTTATGTAGCCTAATTTGCGCACATTGGGGAGTCGCTCTTTAAACGTGGGGTATTAAAGTTGCTTTTGAATGCGCGCACCTGTTTTACTTTCGGTTTTGTTTTAACGATGGCGCTAAACTCTCGGCGGTGCTGAGCGTACATTCTACAATACAAGACATTGATTTAACAAAACAATTTGAAAGTGGGGGGATTTTGAAAAGTGTGTCCCCAGTGGCAATTATACACCTGCGTGAGTGAAACTCTTAAGCTGAGTTATCATTTGATGTGAATGTATGCCGCGTTGTACAGTATACTGAGACGGAGGCACCAGAATTGCGTCTGACAGAATGTGCGCTGTAGCGCGAAATATAGTATATTTCTTCAAAAGCAGATTGTGGAGACATTTTATTTGTCCACAATCAAAAATCGTCGTATCACACACCCCTAATTTCGACGGCTAATAGTGACAGAGTGATCGACGGCTAATATCTAAATTCTGCATTAAAGTTAAGAATGGACAGATCGAGTTTAATTAGTTGTGTAATGTTGGAGAAAACGGCGAAACTGTCACTGTATCAACATATGATTACGTATGACAGTGTAGTAGTGTTGTCCCATTTCTTAGGGGAACATTTTTAACCCTTCCCCTTCCCACTTTGTTTCAAGGGGCAAGGGGAAGGGGCGAGGGGTAGGCAAAAGGGTTGAAAATAGAATTGGGATTGGGCCTTAGTAGACTTAGGTTAAGGTTAGGCTAGGTAGAAGGTTCACGTACTTGCAAAGTTACTTATAATCCGTTTGTCTTTTGGGGAACCATCAAAATACAGTCTTAGCATATATTTAGCATACTACTACTAATAATTACTGCTAGCTGACATGCAGTACCATCAAAATAATCAAACCAAAATAACCAAATAAGTGGTCTTTGTATACTTTAAGTAAAGTGACATGCGTAAGATGGCAAGATATGAGACTCATAATATGTTATAACTATGAGAAGGTAATCGTACTCTTAAAACCTATAACCACAAAAAAGTAAAAATTATAATACATTTAAACTGTTCTTATGAATACTCATGAGATGATACAACATACTATAAGGTTTTTTTATAATGCATTATGCATTCATTATAATGCCCTAAGAATACCCTTATGTATTTTAAATACAGGCTTCATTGAATACACGAGTCAATTCTTAGCAGTGTTCTTGAGAGTAATTCTTAGAGGCTTAATAAATACGGGCCCAGGTTTGTAGCATGATTCCATCTAGGTCACCTTAATGTACATTACAGTGGACAATGTACCCTCTAATGACAGTGTATTTCTTGTCTCAGTTTTGTTGAGGACTATCACAGAGAAGCTTCTCTCAGGGTCTGCATTTGTCATGTCAGTGTCTTCTAACAATTGAAAATGCTAATGCTAAAAAGCTAGATTTTAAATGTAGCATTTATAAACTACAACAACAACAACAACAACAACAACAACAACAACATTTCATGAAATATGAATTTTGAATATTGAAACTTAGTTTGTGCCTGATTATTCTATTAATCAGTGTTTGAACCATTATAGAAGAAACCGCTTTTTTCTTTTTTTATTGCTGGGTTCAGATAATGTTACGACCCGCTCGTTTGAGGCCGCAACATAAAAAAAGGATCAAACCAAAATATATAATCAATACAGATTATTTTATTAAATTAAACCAATACAACAATCAGTAATAATAATAAACATAAGTCTAGGAACAAATAGGGACAAACTTATATAACCACAACCAAAACTAAATCTACATGTTATAAGATATGCACAAGGGAAACACAAAAGTTAGAGAGTCAACAAAAGATTACATTTTGAACCAAAACCACTCCTGAGACTCCCTCCCCACAGAGTCTATCCCAGTTAACATGCACCCCCTGATATATGCTACCAATTAGCAATTAACATAGGATAGACCAATCAGAAATGGCCACACTCTTCCCAGAGGGTCTGGAGAAACTTCAGGGTCGTCACAGATAAGAAAAATGAATGAACGCAAAGTACACAGACCATGGAGACATAGGGCTTGCCTTTGATATAGCAGATTAACCTCAATAAATGTTGACAGAAGTGCTTCATAATGGAAGAGATGAACCTCATTGATTGGATCCTCAAAATAACCAGTCACACAGATCTGGCCTGCCTTTTATCTACAAAGCAAGTGAAGAATATTTCATATAAAGCAAGTAATTTCAGCATATTGCTAGTTTTAAACTTGCAAAAATTACCATTTCTTTACAGAAAATTTATCTACAAATGGCTTACTTATGGTTGTCTCTGCTATATTGTCACAGGTGTCATGTGTGGTAATGAGGAGTTGGGACGAGGAGATCAGGAACATAGAGTTTTATTAATAATCCACACTGAGGGAACAGGAATGAACAGGAACAGCAGGGAATCCAACGCAACACAACTAGAGATTTTAAGAACCGACAAACAAACAGGGAACAGAACCAAACTTAAATAACCAGGCTAATCAGATGAGGACAGGTGTGAATGATTAAACAATGACGTCATAATTGGAAACGGAACAGGAAGGACCAAATAAGGGCAATACAAAGGGAAAAACCAAAGAAACAGTCCACAGGGGTGTGACATGTATAAACTAGGATTAGAGAAATATTTTACCATAGTAGTTTAAAAGCTAGCTACACACCTCAGTATGCAAGATGAATTAAAAAATAAAAATAAACATCAAATCTTGATGTCTAGAGGTAAGCAAAACATGTTAGTCAGTCATAGACTTAATGCTATGCTGCACAGACCTAATGCCATAAAATACCATGAGATTCAAGATACGTGAGGGGAAGTAGCAAAGGAAAAATCATAAATAATTAAATAAAAAGTGAGAACACACTTCAGTCCTCTGTCCCAAAGTGAAGGAGATGACACCAGTTTGAATGTATACAAAAACGGTGTAGTTTTATTTACAAAAGAAACTGTAAATTAATACAAGAATATAGGGAGCAATGGCTCAGTGGAGAGCAAGGCCAAACAAAACGATTAACTAACAAATTCTTGGAGTAGCTAACTTACTTCAATCACCAACTGAAAAGAGAAATAAACAACAACATAAAACTTCCCTCAACTCCCTGACTGCACCAAAAACAGGGATGAAACATCATTCAAAGAAAAAGGCACTCTTCCCCTACATCTTCCCTTTTAACTTACACCAACAACAAAATAAAACAAAAAAGGATCAGTTATTATCTCCAGACACAGTTTACCACAGAAGCACCATTAGCCACTTGCTAATTCACAATTCAAAATCTGAGGTTGACAAACAACAATCTACCAAAGAATTCAGTCGGGAGCAAGGGAAAAGTGTGTTTCTCTGCAGCATACACTGCCGCCAGTGTGGGAATGTAGAAAAGGCTCCTGCGGGAGCGGACACTGCTTTGGCAGTGTGGAAATACAGGGAAGGCTCCTGCGGGAGTGGGCAGTAGAGAAAAGGCTCCTGCAAGAGCGAAGAGCGGGCAGTGTGACGAATAGATCATACAGATCCGCTTGTTTACCTTCCGTGAAAGCGATGTGTCGGAATTAATAAGCGTTTGCCTCGGGCTTAGATGCTGTCCACTTTCCGATCTGAGAAATTGTTGGCGCAGCCGAATGTACAAGGTTGCCGGGGAAGTTGGATGTTTCGGCAGTGGAAGCGAGGTTGAGCCTCGGAGTCAGGGAAATCGTGTGGCTTGATGAGTAGAGTGGAGGCCGCGATGGAGCCGGAGGCCCGCTGTCAGTGACTGGGGGAAAAGGAGTAATCCTGCGGCAGGCGGATTGCTGCGGAGGATCCGAAAATGGATCTGTGATATAATAGCTAAAGGAGCGAACCGAGTGCTGCGAGACAAGAAAAATGATGGTAAGACTGCTTTGGTTATTTGTAGGGATTGTCTCGTGCTGACTCGATAGGGAGTGTGATTGCTGATGACGAATTGGCCGTGTTCATTCATATCTGACACGCTCCTCCCGAACCTTGTTAATAAAACATCATTAAGTGTTTTATTAACAAATTTCGGGAGGAGCACGCACAGATATCTAGCCTAATTATCACAAGAGGAGCTCACTTAAGTTAGTCAACGCTACAATTTAAATACAGCTGAACTTGCCTCTATCCATTTCATGGTTTATCAGCATCCCACCACCACCCCATCTCCTCACTCCTCACACGAGTTCTCACTACACCTAGGGGGTGTCTCTGGGTTCGGGCCATTCCCGAGCTCGGAGCCCTTCCCCGGACAGCACGCCAAATGGGATGCTTCCATATTATATACAATGGTTGGCAAGGGGAGGGAGAAACATCTTCATCAGGTCTAATGTTAGGCCTTGTGTCTGGCAGTCAATCAAGTTTGCGGCAGACAACACAATAGGGGAAACCAGAAAATTGAGTATTCCTTCACATTGTGAAAATGGTTCAAAATATCCTTTTATTGTGTTGTATTAAAAGACGAGCCAGCTGTTAATTCAGTTACTATAATTGGCCCAATGAGTCATTATTAAATCCTCTTATAAAGTGTAATACACAGATTACTTATTCTGATGCCATGTTACATATAGATGATAATTTCATCCAGATAGGCCACAGCATATGCAGCATGATAAGGTGATAAGGGGATCTGCCAATATCCTTTAGTTAGATCCAGTGTCTAATAAAATCGCGCTGTACATAGCCGTTCAAGCAATTTGTCAATCCACGGCATTAGATAAGCGTTGAATTTCAACACAGCATTCACCTTACGATAATCCACACAGAACCGTACGGAGCCGTCCGTTTTAGGTACTAAAATGGCCAGTCGCTGTGGGATTCCTCTATTACACCTATCTGTAGCATTGCCTCTAATTCTGTTTTGTAATCTAGTTATATCAGTGAGCTGGAAAGGCGAGAGGTGATCTTCTCCAAGGGCCAAAGCTAGAGATCAAGGCATCTCTGGCCCGAGATCATCCTCCCCATTCACTGCTGTGGCCAGCATCACTAACTCGTCCTTCCTCCATTTTTGGAGGTGATACACCTGACTTGCCCCACTCTTATCTGACCGAATAACCTCATAATTGAGATCTCCAATTCACCGTGTGACCTCAAAGGGTCCTTGCCACTTGGTGAGTAATTTAGAGCTAGCTGTAGGGAGCAATACAAGAACTTTATCTCTCAATGCAAATTTACGTAACTTAGTACCACTGTTGTACAGCCAGCTCTGCCTGTCCTGGGCCTGTGACAAATTCTCCATTGACAGCCGCCACAATGTGGAGTTTTGTTCTCAGGTCCAGCACATATTGAATTTAATTTTGGTTATCAGAAGGTCCGTCCTCCCAAGTTTCTCTTAGAATGTCCAGCAGCCCACGGAGGCTTCCGCCCATAAAGAAGCTTGAAGGGGGAAAAGCCCGTGGAGGCTTGCGGGACCTCCCGCTCAGTGAACAAGAAGGGTTCCAGCCACCTATCCCAATTTTTGGCGTCCTTGTGAACAAACTTTCGAATTATGGTTTTTAACATGTGATTAAATCGTTTGACCAGCCGTCTGTTTGTGGGTGATAGACGCTGGTTTAATGTCCAATAATTTGTAAAGTTCCTGTAACATACGTGACATGAACGCCGTGCATCGGTCAGTGAGAATCTCTTTTGGAATTCCTACACGGGAGATTAGTCATAACAGTGCATCCGCTACACTTTTTGCTAAAATATTGTGCAGCGCAACTGCCTCCAAGTATTGTGTTGCGTAGTCCACCAGTACTAATGCAAAATGATGCCCTTGTACTGATCGTTCTAATGGCCCAATGAGGTCCATTCCAATTCTTTCAAAGGGGACCTGCATTAACAGAAGAGGGCCCAAAGACACTGTCTTTGGGGAGGCAGGTGGATTTACCAGCTGACACTTCCCATTCCCCAGTGGCATATTATGGTCTCTCCACACCAATCACTGTAAAGAGAAACGGTGAATGTCATTTCGCACTTGACCTACTTACTCACCGCTCGTCTCCCACCGCTCTGTAGGAAATTAGCTCAAAAGGGAAATATTTATGATTAATTATAACTCGTTATAATTAATTATGAATATTTTGATCAGATCTCAGAATTACCTGTAGCAGAATTAACATTACAATTATTTGATCTGTTCGTCCACCGAATAGACAGTATAATCATTTATCAATTCTAGGAAAGGTTCTTTTCTAGCCAAGAAAAAATATCTTTCCTACTTCAGTCAGTACTAGCAGTAACTTAACTTGTAGTAAATTCAAAATGTAACATGTAGCAAGATTCAGGGACTTCAAATTGTGAGCAGCACACAGAGACAATAAATTGTAAATATATGGAATTTAATAAATGGAACTGCAGCTAACATACAACTAAACTAAGCCAAACACGTGTACATATACATAGAGGAGGAAGGTGAGAAAAGAAAGAGAGAGAAGACAAAGAATGGCAGTATTTAACATCAATTAACCAGTGACCTCATGAGATTCATCAGTGAAGCAAAATCTCCTTAAAAAGAGGCTCAACTTAAAACACGCATCTAAATAGTTGTAAAGGTTACTTGCATTGGCTTAGTTGCTGAAAAAGAGTCCTGATGCGGAAGACAATAGAAGTTCTTAATGAATTCTTTCAGGCATGTATGAAAATCTACAGCAAGTCGACAAGTTACTTGAAGATAAAACTCCTGGGAAGTTGACTCAAAGGTGATGAGTCTTGGAGAGTGTCTCGAAGAGTTTGAGCATGGATTGGTTGGAGTTAGGGTATTTTGATAATTTCCCTACCACACCCATCTTTGGGTGAATTGGCCAATACAAAGCTTGGAATTTTCAGTCGGAGAACTTCTCTTGGTCTCTATTTATGGCCCAATTGCATTTTATTGCTGGCCTGGGGGATTGATTCAGTTTTACTTTAAATATAGTACAAACATACAAAAACGCTCCTCCCATTTAGTGTTGCTTTCGTCAATGAAAATTATGACTAAATATAATTTAGTCTAGACTAAACAAGACTAAATGTGGTTTACAAAATAAAAACTATGCTAAAATGTCTCGTCATTTTCGTTGACCAAAATGAGACGAAACGAAATGTTATAACGTTATTTCGTTTTGTTTAGTCGTGTTATTATTATTATTTTGCAGTATTTCTGAAGTGGGCTGCATCAGGTCGCACTGCGCAGACGCAGTTGACGTTACTTCTTCAAGGCCCACTCTGGGGGGATTATAGGCCTAAAATTACAACTATTAAGACTATTAGACAGTTATACTGTATACCGTTATCAGCACGTTTAAGTAGATTCGTGTCTGAGAGAATATGCGCCGTATTGCAGCATTAGAAAACTCAGTCAGTTATTTTTTACTTTCACTTTCTATATAGTAAATTTGTAAAGTTAAAACAGAAGTTAGGACGTTCACCGGCATAACTATTGCGCAAAGTTTGATATCCATTGGCTCGCCTTCACACACCAATCACGTGCGCATATTTGTATCTTCACTATACTGCTAGGTACTTATACTATATTGACTGTGTTAAATAGTATTGCATTACTAAAAAGAGACTAAAATACAATTTTCATTGACTAAAACTAGACTAAATGTCATCAGTTTTTGTTGACTAAAACTAGACGAAAATAGTCATGGATAATTATGACTAAAATAAGACTAAAATGCTCAGACTTTTAGTTGACTAAAACTTGCCTAGACTAAAAAGAGTATGAACGTGACTAAAACTAATAAAAACTAAAATGACAACTTCATACAAAGACTAGACTAAAACTAAACTTAAAACAGGCTGCCAAAAACAACACTACTCCCACTGCAACAGATGCTTGATTCAACTTCCCATGTCTGCTGCCTGTACAGATATCATATATGCAACTGGGTTGTACAGTAGGTTGCCAGGTTGAGGTCACAAATGGGTTGACATTTTTATGATGTGTCAATTTGTGTGAGAAGAATGCGTTTCATCTAGACAACTTTGGAATAATATATTGATGTGATTATTCATATAACAAGATTTAGGCCATACAAATTAAGAGAGTTTCCTGGTAGAAATAATACGGGATGGGTTGGGAGATTGGTGTGAAATACGGGAGACTCCAGGAAAAACTGGAGTGTTGACAAGTATGCTTTACATCAGCATTACACCTATGCACTGTGTCCGTGGTGTCAGCTGCGGGGTTGTTGTAATATAGTGATGGTGCGGTCTACAGGTGTGGGTGAAGGACACGGTCCAGTTTGACTTGCTACTTCTTTATGTGGTCATTTAAGTTGTGGTACTTGGAAAATCATCTTCTTTAAGTAGTTTGGGATGGTTCATATTTAGGGTATATAATCCTATTCTCAACCTTTAAATCTGCGCTTTTGTCTTTTAGACACTATTTTGTAAGGTCCCAACCAGCTGCACTGCTGCCATCTCCTGTATCCTCTCCTCTTTTTTTTAAAAAAACAAACAAACATTTTTTTCCTTTAGAGAAACGGCCCTTGATACAGTGTCCTCAGCTGTAACAGATTCCACTGTGGTGAGATTTAATTATTTCCATTAATTTGTAATTGATACTAACATGACATTTACAAGGAAAAATAAATTATAGCATACCTCATACACAAGGATATCCTGCTTCTATGACAAACATTAAGAAAAATGGAGCTGACGTTGTTAGCTGCATCTTCATTCTAAGAGCAAACATCATCACATTCAGGTACTTGTCCCATTTTTTTTAGGTCTTGCATCCGCAAGTTTGCACAAGGCTCTGGAGTCAGAACCAAATGTAGTTCAAAGTTACCAGCAACCAAAAAGATGCCAAAATGGTCCTAATAGTGCATTCCCACAAAACAACCTGTTAATGAAGGTTCACCTCTAAATGGTTCTATTAGTTTTTCCAAAAGCCCATTTGTTTGTGGATGGTATGGAGAACAGAGGCTTCTCTCTACATTGAGAAAGGCACAGAGTTCTTCACTGATCTGTTTGCAAAACATACATTAAAATAATATATACAATGAACCATACTGTAAATGCAAATCAGAATCCTACAAATCTTATGCACACATTTCATTTTTCATGCATACTAAATTTGGTTCATTCAACAAACCAAAAACAGTGTTCTCAAACTCTGTGCCTTGGTAAGTCAGTATTCGGTTTGGTGCCTCAAACCTGTAAAAGACATAAATGCAGCAGCACGAGTGTAACGGAGTGAACAGAGGAAGCATTTGGATCCATCTGCAGAGCTTTATTCATAAGCATGGTCAGAAATGGGCATGAGTCAGCATACAGCAAACAGACATTAATGAGGCAAGACAGAGTATTCCTAAGTACAGAAGTTTTGGGCTCAACGTAACATCTCCTTCAGGGAACGAGGGTTACAGACTTAACCAAGATGTTTTTCTTGACAAAAACACAGTCTCAGTGTGGACAGAAGGCTGTGTTTATAGACAACATTGTGCTCATAGAAGACACTTTAGTTGTTTGTGCTACTACATGAGCATGTAGACTAGCTAAGTTTATTCTTCAAAACACATGATTGCTTGCTATTGTTCTTTGAAATACTTTGGTAAAAGGTTTGCTAGACCATGTGTCTTGTGTAAAATTAGTGTAACTGTTACATGTGTGACTATTTTGAATTTGTTTGTCTCCTACGTGGAACACTTGGCTATTTCCCATTTAGCTACAGTAATCCATGTACAGGAGCATAGAGTTGCCACACAGCTACAGTGTGATTCACAATTGCATTATCCTTTCTGAATTGGCTTCTAATTGTTTAATTGGCATGATACAATTTTACCTGACATAATAATAAAATGATATATTCGATTTATTCTGATCTCTTCTGAAATCATTATTTTAGTAGAGTAAAGCATAGTCTGGTGATTCTGCAAATCTGTGTCCAGGACGGATCGTACCGAAGTACCAATGAGTGAAGCAGAAGGCTTATCATTAGGGATCTTCTGATTTCTTACTATCACTGGCCTAACAAGACCTACAGTTTTCATGGTTATAAAATAAAAATACACTTTTTGTTATGTGCTATTAGGGTGCAGCCTACTTAAAGGTATGATAATCACCCTGTATCCTCGGAGTAAGACCAGAACTGGCGAATTTGTGTCGTGCATTCACTGTTGGGCAAGTGAATTGATAAGTGATAATTGAAAGTATCGGATTTGCAGAATAATCAAATATCTAAATTAATGCATAAACAATATTCTTCTGAACTTGAAAAACATCCCAATGTGCAAAGTTAATATATATATATATATATATATATATATATATATATATATATATATATATATATAATTATTATTATTATTTTTTTTTTTTAATAAATGGACTTACCCAGTTTCACAGACAAAGGCTTAAGTCTAAGTTTAAGGCAGTTGCTCATATCAACTGTCTGTGCATAAAAGGACACACTGCATTGTGTTCATTTATTTCTGTATTTCCTGAACAACACTTATGAAGTAAGCTAACGCTGACAGCATACTTTATTGATTAAAAAAAATAATAATAAATTTTACAATGCAACTAACAAGCGTGCAGTGTATGTGTGTGTATTTAGATTAGCAGAATTCGAAATGCAAGTGATAGTAATGGATAAGCTAAATAAAAAAAAATGGACAAGCTGGAATAGTAATTATTTTTGCATCAGTTTTGGAACTTTGTAATATTGTAATGCAAGATGTTGTTTATGAATAGCCTTTCACACATTTCACACCAAAAAAAAAAAACATCTTAACAAAAATTCTGGAACTGTCACTAGACAACTGTTTTACTTTTGCTGGGTCAAACACATCTGAAAAGAGCAGCTTGATGAGCACAGGAGCAGTGTTCAGTTTTCAGCAGAATAGCGTTTATTTGTCATCAGATTCAGCGAAGATTTTGCACCCCTCTCGTGCAACCACGTTGACCGATGTTACTTCAGTTTTATTACCTATAGTATGATTCTTCCTCTTCAAGTGTTCAATTACATTGTGCATTCAGAAATACAACAGAGAGAAAATTAATATAATTTTTTTAAAAAATCCAATTTAGATGACAAACTTTTGTTGCCAAGTGTAAGGATCTTACCTTATCAAATTCAGGATCTACGTTTGTCACATTTATTGGCACCTGAACTCTGGGTTCTTTAACAGCTTTCTGCAGGTCATAGTCAAAGAACAAGTAGTTTAGGATCACCTGAAATGAGAGACGGGGAGGGGAAATGGGTTTTAGATAAAAGATAAATATATTTAAAAATCACACAAACCTACTGTTTATTTATTAAAACACATAACCTTAGCCACTGCCCTATTCTGGATAAACAAATCCCACTGAGCAAAGTTTTGTCTTTGTCACACATTGAAAAGACATCCCATGAGGAGCCAGAAGGAAAAGTTTTTAATGATATATTTTTGAACCTTGTTTGAAGGTTCTATGAACATTTATATTGGTTGTGCAGAAGTCAAAAAAGACGTCATAAAAACTGCTCATCTGATGTCATTTCAGCATGTGACAAAGACGCTGAAAAGACTACTTTGCACATTGCACTCAAAAAAATATTTCAGCCCTTAACGTAATTCAATTACGTACATCTTTTCCATTCATTTAGATGACATAGTTTTAATTTAAACAGATCAAGTAAACTTAATGTGATTCAAATGCATCAGTCTTACGTAAATGAAACAGGTAAAGTTGACGTAATATTTCCCAGTGTTAAACAAACCCTGCTCAGTGTTCATGTGTTTCCACACTACAGAGTGTTCAAGTAGCATTGACACAGTGTTGGAGTTAAGGAGATCATTATGTCATGATTGACCAATAATGATCAACACCTGCTGTTTACAAGCAGAATCACAGAAGGAAAGAGAATCACAAGAATCAGCCACAGACAAAGATAAAATGAACTTAAATAAATTTAATAGACATTAAATCTCTGATTAAACAACTCCACAAACATTACAGTTTGATTTGATTTCTGTCATATATCTACAAATATTATTTGAGAACATCTAAACAGAGGTTTAGATGTTTTATTTATTTTTTTTTTTTTTTTTTAAGTTTCAATTGACCTCAACATCATGGCGATCAGGGTTTACTTTAGTTGGACTCTTGACTTTTGTTTTTTTTTTTTGTTTGGCTGCTGTAATTGTGTGTATAAAGCACATCTATTACAGCAAAATAAAAAAGTCAAAAAAAAAAAGTCTGATTTGGTGTTTTTGGTAAATCTTTTTTGGTTGTGAACTCATTATCATCCAGTGGCCTGATGCACTGATCTCATGCGGTTAGTCTATTATTTTCATAATGTTTACAACAGATGTATAAACTATTATGGATTATCTATTATAGTTTATCTTATACATTAAACTTTGAAATCTACGGTATCCTTTTGACACACAGACATCAAGAATCAGCATTTGAATCTCAACAATGGTGACATTCAACAGCTGCATGCTGGGTAACAGCAGATTATAAAACTCACCAATGACTCCCAGCATGCAGCTGTTGAATGTCACCATTGTTGAGATTCATATGCTAATTCTTGATGTCTGTGTGTGTTTAAGTAACACTGGAGGTCTTGAAGTAATAATAGTAACAGTTCATGCGACTACTGTAGATATCATGAAATCAGGCCACTGGATGATGATTTATTAAATGTTCTTGGTTAATTATTATTGAAGGTGTACTTCAATAATAATTAACCAAGAACATTTAATAAAACTCTTTTCTTTTGTTGTTTGTTTGTTGCTATAATAAATGTGCTCTACAAATACAGCAACCAAAGAGAAAAAAAAAAAACTAAACTAAGAAAGTCAAGGGTCCAGAGCCCAACTAAAGTAAACCTTGTTCACCATGATGGTGAGGTCAAATGAAAAGTTTTTTTAATAAAACATCTAAACCTCTGTTTAGATGTTCTCAAATAATATTAGTGGATATATTACAGAAATCAAGTCAATCTGTAATGTTGTTTGTGAAGTTGTTTAATCAGATATTTAATGTCTTTATTTATTTAAGTTCATTTTATCTTTGGCTGTGGCTGATTCTTGTGTTTCTCTTTCCTTCTGTGATTCTGCTTGTAAACAGCAGGTGTTGATCATTATTGGTCAATCATGACATAATGATCTCCTTAACTCCAACACTGTGTCAATGCTACTTGAACACTCTGTAGTGTGGAAACACATGAACACTGAGCAGGGTTTGTTTAACACTGGGAAATATTACGTCAACTTTACCTGTTTCATTTACGTAAGACTGATGCATTTGAATCACATTAAGTTTACTTGATCTGTTTAAATTAAAACTATGTCATCTAAATGAATGGAAAAGATGTACATAATTGAATTACGTTAAGGGCTGAAATATGTGTGTGTACTTGACTGTAGGAAAGACACAATTTTCTTGGTACTCCTCACCAGGGCATCACCACACATGCTGGACACTATCTAAGCCAAACAAGTTTATCTTAGTCTCATCAGACCATAGGACATGATTCCAGTAATTAGTTGTCTTCAGCAAACTGTTTGTGGGCTTTCTTGTAAGTCAGCTTCAGAAGAGAATTCCTTCTTTGATGACGCCAATGCAAACAGACTTGTTGCAGTGTGCGGCGTATGGTCTGAGCACTGACAAGCTGACCTTCTACTTCTGCAACCTCTAAAGCAATGCTGGCAGCACTCATCCATCTGTTTTTTGAAGCCAGATTCTGCACCTGATGCACAGAACGAGTACTCAACTTCCTTGATCGACACTTGCGAGGCCTATTCCGAATGGAACCTGTCTTGGAAAACCTCTGTATGACCCTGGCCACAACACTGTAACTTAGTTTCAGGTTGTTACTTAACCACTTATAGCCTTGGCCATCTTTGTGGAGGGCAACAATTCTAATTCTCAAATCTTCAGAACTGTACTCAAAGCACCAAATTTTAATTGCTCTAATACAAGATACACAACTTTGTATGGTCCCGTTGAGCAGCCAAAAACGTGAGCATGATGAATAGGACATGTGGCTTTGCATGGTTCAAGAGTTCACGCTTACATACAATTAGCCCGAGTATAGTAATGCATATTTGGCATGCTGTCCAGGGAAGGGCTCCGAGCTCGGGAGTGGCCCGAAACGAGAGAACCCCCCCTAGGTGTAGTGAGAACTTGGAGTGAGGAGATGGGGTGGTGGAGGAATGCTGATAAACTGTCAAAAGGATAGAAGTCAGCTGTATTTGAATCTATAGCGTTGATTAACTTGAGTGGACTCCTGTTGTGTTAATTAGGCTAGGTATCTGACGCGCTCCTCCCGAACCTTGTTAATAAAACATCAGTTAAATGGCATAGTGTTGTTATCACTTAGGGTGTACTCACTTTTTTTGCCAGTTATTTTGACAATAATGGCTGTATGTTGAGTTATTTTCAGGGGACAGTAAATATACACTGCTATACAAGCTGCACATTGACTACTCTAAAATATATCCAAGTTTCATTTCTATAGTATTGTTCCTTAAAGGAGAAGTCCACTTCCAAAACAAAGATTCACATATAATGTACTCACCCCATTGTCATCAAAGATGTTCATGTCTCAATACTTTTTAATGCCAAACACTCATCTCGTCGTACTGTCTGGACTGTTTTTTTTTCTGATTCATGACAGTTGTATGTCGAAAAACGTACTCGGTTACTGTCGTAACCTCGGTTCCCTGAGATACGGGAACGAGTACTGCGTCGCTAGACGCTATGGGAAAAAGTCCTTTTTTCTCCTTGACTGAAGCCTTTTTCATAAACGCAGTGAAACTGCACGGCCATTGGATCGTGCAGAGAAACAAAACGAACCAATGACTAGGCAGCGGTGCTGCACGAGCCTATGGCGAAGATGCCCGCCGAAGCCCGCCAGAAGGGGCGGGGCCAATGGCTATATAAGCGGCCGCTTCGCCATAGGAACCCAGATTTCTTCTCCTTCAGCGACGACTCTTCACGCTTGCAAGAAAGAAGCCCTCGCCGTTGACAAGCACCTGCAGCGGAGTGATTCTGCAGCTGACTCGCCGCTTGGTTGACGCCGGCTGCAACGCATCTTCTCCCCTGCCGCCATCCGGCGATTCGCTAAAAGAGCAAATAAGGCGTTGTTTCAAATGCCGCGCCGTTTTTGTAGTGCATGCAAGACTCCCTTGCATGCCGCTGACAATCACGGCGAGTGCGTCTCCTGCTTGGGACTTCCCCATGCGGAGGCGGCTCTTAAAGAGACGGAATGTCCCCACTGCGGGGATATGAGTCTCTCCTCTCTGCGCTCGCGGATAGCGTTCTTTTCAGAACGCGACTCCGCCCCTCGCGCCCTCCCGTTTCCTCCTTCACAGGAGCCTGTGAAGAAGAAACAGCGGGGTAGAGGATCTCAGTGCTCGAAGTTAGGTGAGCTCACGTCGGCTCAGCCCCCGCATGCCTCACCTTCTCCACAAAGAGAGGGTTCTCCCGTTCTCTTCACCCGCCCAGATCTGTGTCCCTCGGCGGCTGCGAGTGACCTGGTCTCCTTCGGCGGGAGTGAAGATGACATGCTGGACAGCATGTCACTGGCTGCATCGGACGCTGAGGAGCTGTCGGGCTCTGTCAATGACCCCGCTCCCCTGCCGTCTAGTGATACCAGCGATCCCAGGACCAAAACTGGCATGGACGCCGAGCTCTTCCGCGTTCTGACCAGGGCTGTGGACGAGCTGGGATTGGAGTGGTCTCCTCCAGAGGAGCCCCCACGCAGCCTCCTCGATGAGTGGTTCCTGCCGGGGCGCCGCCAGGCCCCTCGCCAGCGGGCTTCTCCGTTCCTCCCTGAGGTTCACGAGGAACTCACCAGATCGTGGCGCGCCCCCTACTCAGCGCGCCTGCGCACCTCGTCTTCCTCCGCCCTCACTTCTGTCGACGGCGCTGATGACAAGGGATACGAGAAGCTGCCTCCCCTGGATGAGTCAGTGGCCGCCCACCTCTGTCCGCCCACTGCCATCGGCTGGAAGACTAAAGCTTCCCATCCGTCCAAGCCGTGTAGAACGACTTCGGCCCTCGCCAGACGCGCCTACACGTCGGCCGGACAGGCTGCCTCAGCGCTACATTCCATGGCGATTCTCCAGGTGTTCCAGGCCAAGCTTCTCGCGCAGTCAGACAAGTCTGCCCTGGACCCCGCCACTCTGACGGAGTTGCGAAGCGCCACGGACCTGGCTCTGCGCGCTACTAAAGCCACGGCCCAGGCAATTGGCAGATCCATGGCCAGCTTGGTCGTGCTCGAGCGCCACCTATGGCTCACGCTGACGGAGATCAAGGACGCGGATAAGGTCCCCTTCCTCGATGCTCCTATTTCCCCCACAGGCCTGTTCGGACCGTCTGTGGAAGGATTCGCTGAGCGATTTTCTGCGGCTCAGAAGACGTCCCAAGCTATGCGACACTTCCTGCCAAAACGCTCTAGCTCCATGGCTGCTTCCGGGCGCCCCAAGCCTACACCGCCTCAGCAGCCGGTGAGACCTGCGTCGACCGCTCCCTCCGCCGCCGCCGCCGCAGCTCAGCCAGCCAAAGCCGAGCCGAGACTACGTTCTCGCTCTGCTAGACGCTACCCCTTCCCCAAGCGTCAGGGACCACGTCCCAAGCTGGCGTTGGATCCGACGCCTCCGCCGTCGTCCTGATCCAGGCGAAAAGAAGAGGAGGGGGCAAAGTCTCGCACTAGCCGGACCACCCCCCAAAAGGCCTCTGTTGAACCTCCAAGCACTCCGCTCAATGCCGGGTGCCGAGGGCGATGTGTTTTGTGTAAAACCTGTTGTAAATACTGGGTCCATTTTTCCTGCGCCCACACAACCAGTCGCTGTGACAGCGAACAAAATAAAACACAAACATTCTCAAAAAGAGAGCAAATTTCCTCTTCAAATCATAAAGGGTGTCTCGTGCCATTACGATGGTCAGCTACCCGAGCCAATTATACCCCTGGCCACTCGGGCAGAGGCCTGGCAGGCTATCCCCGGAGTGTCAGACTGGGTAATGGGGATAATAAAAAGAGGCTACTCACTCCAGTTCGCTCGAAGGCCCCCGCGCTTCAGCGGCGTGGTCCCCACCGTGGTAATGAGCAGGGACGCGCACGTCCTACGCTCAGAGGTGTTGATATTGCTGGAAAAGGGCGCCATAGAGGTAGTCCACCCAGCCCAGAGCGAGTCGGGGTTCTACAGCCGTTACTTCCTCATCCCCAAGAAGGATGGGGGTCTTCGACCCATCCTCGATTTAAGACATTTGAATCGGGCCCTCATGAAACGGCTGTTCAAAATGTTAACCTTGAAGCAGATCCTCTTGCACGTTCGCCCAGGGGACTGGTTCCTTTCACTGGATCTGAAAGACGCGTACTTTCACATCCAGATAGCCCCCCATCACAGACGATTCTTGAGATTCGCCTTCGAGGGTGTGGCTTATCAATACACGGTCCTGCCCTTCGGCTTGTCCCTAGCTCCCCGCACGTTTACAAAGTGCATGGACGCGGCTCTTCTCCCTCTGAGACAGAAGGGAATCCACATCCTCAACTACCTCGACGACTGGCTCATTCTAGCCCAGTCAGAGGCGGAGCTGTTATCTCACAGAGCCCTTCTCCTCAGCCACTTAGAGTGCCTAGGACTCAGGGTCAATCTGTCCAAGAGCGTGTTGCACCCCAGCCGACAAATCTCGTTTCTGGGAGCAATTTTCGATTCGACTCAGTTGAGAGCCATGGTCGTGCCAGAGCGAGCTCTGGCAATACGGCAACTAGCGGGCTCATTCAGGGCCGGAGCCCTCTACCCCCTCAAGAGGTTTCAAAGGATGCTAGGCCTTATGGCTTCTGCATCCCCAGTGCTAGAACTGGGCCTGCTGCGTATGCGGCCCCTTCAGCGTTGGTTGAAACCACGGGTTCCACCTCATGCATGGCGTCACGGATGTTTGCGTGTCAGGATGGACCAGACCTGTGTGGAGGCCTTGGTCCCCTGGAGAGGCCCACAATGGTTCGAGAGGGGCGTGCCCTTGGGGTCGGTTTGCAGGAGGAAGGTAGTCACGACAGATGCCTCCAACAAGGGTTGGGGGGCGCTGTGCCATGGCAACCCAGCTTTCGGCCTGTGGTCGACAGCAGAGGAAGGGTTCCACATCAACTGCCTGGAAATGCTGGCAGTATGTCACGCCCTTTGCGCCTTCCTGCCAGACCTGAAGGGACTGTGGTATCCTACATAAATCGTCAGGGGGGACTCTCCTCCAGACATCTCTTCACCCTGGTGAAGGGCCTTCTGGAATGGGCTCAGCTCAACCTGGCTTCGTTGAGAGCGGTTCACGTACCGGGCAGACTGAACCAGGGTGCAGATATGCTATCGCGAAGCAATGTCCCCTCGGGAGAGTGGACGCTTCACCCGCAGACGGCTCAAAAAATCTGGGAGGTCTTTGGCAAGGCAGAGGTCGACCTCTTCGCCTCAAAAGACAACTCTCATTGCCAAATATACTTTTCGAAGGACAGAGATGCGTTGGCCCACGATTGGCCCAACCTCCTCCTGTATGCTTTTCCCCCGACATCCTTGATTCCTCAGGTACTCAAGCGAGTCAGGGAACAATGTCACAAGCTCCTCCTGGTGGCCCCTCTTTGGAGGACCCAGCCGTGGTTTTCGGAACTGTGCCAGCTGCTTTGTGCAGCCCCTTGGCCGATCCCCCTGAGGCGGGACCTCCTCTCTCAGGCGAACGGGACCATATGGCACCCCCAGCCCAGTCTGTGGGCTTTACACCTTTGGTGTTTGGACGGGAGTCTGAGAATCTCCCAGAAGGAGTTCTGAACACCATCTCCCAAGCTAGAGCTCCGTCTACTAGACGCCTCTACGCTCTTAAGTGGTCTGTTTTTTCCACCTGGTGTTCTACCCGTGGCAAAAATCCAGCTTCCTGCGACATATCTGTGATATTGTCTTTCCTTCAGGAACTGTTGGACAAGGGTCGCTCCCCCTCCACACTCAAGGTCTATGTGGCTGCTATAGCGGCTTTTCACGCCCCGATAGCAGACCAATCGATTGGCAGGAACAACTTGGTTGTCCGGTTTTTGAAGGGGTCTAGAAGGATAAATCCTCCTCGTCCCCACACTATCCCTACTTGGGACTTATCTACGGTTTTGAGGGCACTAAAAAGTCCCCCCTTCGAACCGTTGTCAGATGCAAACCTTAAATCCCTGACACTTAAGGCTGCCTTACTGCTAGCCTTAGTGTCAGTCAAACGCATAGGAGATCTGCAAGCACTCTCTATAAGCCCCTCCTGTCTTGAGTTTGGACCAGGCGACTCCAAGGTCATCCTGAAACCAAGACATGGGTACGTGCCTAAGGTGCCCTCTACTCCGTTTAGGTCACAGGTTGTTACGCTCTCTGCTCTCCCTTCCTCAGAAGTTGATCAGGAGTTGAGTCTGCTCTGTCCAGTCAGGGCTCTGAGAATGTACATCGAGCGATCCGCCTCTTTTAGACAGTCGGATCAGCTCTTTGTCTGCTTTGGTGGCCGCCAAAAGGGACAACCGGTCACAAAGCAAAGACTCTCTAGATGGATAGTTGACGCTATTACGCTAGCCTATTCCTCCTTAGGTCTGGAATGTCCCATCAGAGTGCGTGCCCACTCAACTAGAGGCGTGGCCTCCTCTTGGGCGTGGTCTAGCGGTGTATCCATGGCAGAAATCTGTGCGGCGGCCGGCTGGGCCTCGCCGTCCACATTCACTAGGTTCTACAGCCTAGACATCCCCGCCTTACAGGCAGGAATCCTTTCTGCATGAGTAGATCACAGGAGGACGACCCCAGGCTATGCCTTGAGCTCGGCGTCCATGCCAGTTTTGGTCCTGGGATCGCTGGTATCACTAGACGGCAGGGGAGCGGGGTCATTGACAGAGCCCGACAGCTCCTCAGCGTCCGATGCAGCCAGTGACATGCTGTCCAGCATGTCATCTTCACTCCCGCCGAAGGAGACCAGGTCACTCGCAGCCGCCGAGGGACACAGATCTGGGCGGGTGAAGAGAACGGGAGAACCCTCTCTTTGTGGAGAAGGTGAGGCATGCGGGGGCTGAGCCGACGTGAGCTCACCTAACTTCGAGCACTGAGATCCTCTACCCCGCTGTTTCTTCTTCACAGGCTCCTGTGAAGGAGGAAACGGGAGGGCGCGAGGGGCGGAGTCGCGTTCTGAAAAGAACGCTATCCGCGAGCACAGAGAGGAGAGACTCATATCCCCGCAGTGGGGACATTCCGTCTCTTTAAGAGCCGCCTCCGCATGGGGAAGTCCCAAGCAGGAGACGCACTCGCCGTGATTGTCAGCGGCATGCAAGGGAGTCTTGCATGCACTACAAAAACGGCGCGGCATTTGAAACAACGCCTTATTTGCTCTTTTAGCGAATCGCCGGATGGCGGCAGGGGAGAAGATGCGTTGCAGCCGGCGTCAACCAAGCGGCGAGTCAGCTGCAGAATCACTCCGCTGCAGGTGCTTGTCAACGGCGAGGGCTTCTTTCTTGCAAGCGCGAAGAGTCGTCGCTGAAGGAGAAGAAATCTGGGTTCCTATGGCGAAGCGGCCGCTTATATAGCCATTGGCCCCGCCCCTTCTGGCGGGCTTCGGCGGGCATCTTCGCCATAGGCTCGTGCAGCACCGCTGCCGAGTCATTGGTTCGTTTCGTTCCTCTGCACGATCCAATGGCTGTGCAGTTTCACTGCGTTTATGAAAAAGGCTTCAGTCAAGGAGAAAAAAGGACTTTTTCCCATAGCGTCTAGCGACGCAGTACGAGTGTAGTATCGATAGGGAACTCCCCATCTCATGTTCTCCCTCAACTTCAAAATCATCCTATATCGCTGTTTTACCTTTTTTGTTAAAGGTGTTTGATCTTCTTTGTTGTTTACTTTGTAAAGACTGGGTCAGTACTTCTGCAGCGATGTAGGATGATTTTGAAGTGATTTTTGAAGTTGAGTTTTTCGACATACCCTAACTGTCTTGAGTCAGAATACACAGAGTTTAATGAGAGCAAAGCAAGACGAGCGTTTGGGAATAAAAAGTATTGAAATTGTATTTTTTTTATGAAAATAACCGATCATTACGCTAGATAAGACCCTTCTTCCTCTGCTGGGATCGTTTACAACCGCATTTGTGATCGTTTGAAGCTGCATTTAAACTGCATTTTGGAAGTTCAAAATCGGTGCACCATATCAGTCCATTATATGGAGAAAAAAGCTGAAATGTTTTCCTCAAAAAACAATTTCTTTACGACTGAAGAAAGAATGACATGAACGTCTTGTATGCCAATGGGGTAAGTACAGTATATGTGAATCTTTGTTTTGGAAGTGGACTTCTGCTTTAAGAAGATATACTAAAAACTTTGCTGAAATGTGAGGGGTGTACTCACTTTTGTGAGAGACTGTATGTAGAGTTGAGAAATGCTTTAACTGTTTAACTCTCTTCAGTGTTTTCTCCTACCTGAGCAGTTGCTGTGGTGATATTTGTCCCACCTGCACCCCCAACAACCATTTTGACTTGTTTGCTCTGCATCTCCAATATTATTGTGGGACACTTTGATGAAAGTGGCCTTTTACCTTGTCAGGAAAAAATAGCAATTTACATGTGAACATCTATGTGTATATACAGGTGGTTTTACTTAACATTATTATAATAACACTGAAACTCATTGATACTGCATGTAAGGTTTTTTTTTTTTTTACCTGGTTTAATTAAGTTGTTTTTATTTACTCCATCTATGACCGAGTTAGGATCACTAAAATCACACATCTGGTCATTAAATATAATGCCTGTTGAGGGTGACATCACCCCAGAGCCAAAACTGTCAGAACACAAAAAAAAAGATCCAAACAACAAGACTAAAGAGAACAACAAAGCAACAAAGTCATAAATATAGACACTGAATCTATTATACATGAACATCTAATCTATATTCTGCCAGCTTCTTAACAAAGGTGTTTTATTTTACTCGAGTAAATCTTGTTAGCAGTGTTTTATATAAATATTACTGAAGGCTATGTTACACTAGTTTAAATGATTTTGGTATAAGTCAAATCAACTGGCAGTTCTTGCTGAAATCTTGCCTTTCTCTGTCAGAGGACAGTTACACTGAAATTTTTGAGTGCAAGACTTATTGTCTTCCTTCGACTTTCTTGCTTGTCATAAAATAAGAACAGGAGCCAGGGGTGCCAAAAGAGGGGGAAGGTTAAGACAAGGGCCTGGTGAGGGAGAGGGGGCCTGCAAACCATAGCGGTGCCCCTGACTGGAGCACAGATGTGAACACAGACATAGAAGTGTAACTCACAAAAAATGCCAACTTCCTACATGCCTGATATTATTAAAGCCAGTAACTCCTAAACTGGCTGCTACAAAACTAGTCTAGCAGGAAGTCTGCTTAAAAATGTTGTAAATTTTGTTGAGGTGTGATGCTGTCAGTGTAAATAGAGGAATTCTCAGTGCCTGAATTTGGGTGTTAGATCAAGACCAGGATTAAGTAACCCTGTTTGTTTGTCTCATTATATTTCTCTTACTAGTTATTGATGCTGCTGGTGACGGCCACTGCACTCCCATCTTCAGCAAGGACTGACAGGTGAGATGTGCCGTGGCCATCACATAAACCCTTCACATCGGATCTGTTTTGTCTGGTGGTGTCATCTTTAATCATACCCCTGATGTTGTCTGCAAAGGCCTCTGACATCATGCTTTTGACAATCTGTAAAACAAGATTGACAGAATCTGTAATTATATGAACAGTGAAAGGCTTTAAGTAAATAATGTCTGCTTAATAAATTGCCCATGTTAGATTACATGTGGCAAAAGTTAAGACCATTCAGAAATTTTATACTTGAGATGTGAAAATTCTTCAAGTTAAAGTTCACCAAAAACTGAAAATTCAGTCAATGTTCAGCTGCTATAGTATAGGTGGGGAAAATTTCCTAATCTTGTTTGTTTGGAGCTGTCACAGTCACAACACTGGTCAGGAGGCAGACAAAGAGGGTTTAAGTAAAATGCTTCATTTATTAAACTCAAATAGAAGATGACTTCCCAACAGTACGTCTCAAACAAAGAGGTAGCAGTTCATAAACAAAGGTTAACAGTCCTTATCTGAATTCCTTATAGAATTCCTTCCAAGTCAACAAAGGATCAACGCACACTCAAAAAAATATTTCAGCCCTTAACGTAATTCAATTACGTACATCTTTTCCATTCATTTAGATGACATAGTTTTAATTTAAACAGATCAAGTAAACTTAATGTGATTCAAATGCATCAGTCTTACGTAAATGAAACAGGTAAAGTTGACGTAATATTTCCCAGTGTTAAACAAACCCTGCTCAGTGTTCATGTGTTTCCACACTACAGAGTGTTCAAGTAGCATTGACACAGTGTTGGAGTTAAGGAGATCATTATGTCATGATTGACCAATAATGATCAACACCTGCTGTTTACAAGCAGAATCACAGAAGGAAAGAGAAACACAAGAATCAGCCACAGACAAAGATAAAATGAACTTAAATAAATTTAATAGACATTAAATCTCTGATTAAACAACTCCACAAACATTACAGTTTGATTTGATTTCTGTCATATATCTACAAATATTATTTGAGAACATCTAAACAGAGGTTTAGATGTTTTATTTATTTATTTTTTTTTAAGTTTCAGTTGACCTCACCATCATGGCGATCAGGGTTTACTTTAGTTGGACTCTTGACTTTTTTTTTTTGGCTGCTGAGTCAAAAGTCCAAAAAAAAAAGTCTGATTTGGTGTTTTTGGTAAATTTTTTTTGGTTGTGAAATCATTATCATCCAGTGGCCTGATGCACTGATCTCATGCGGTTAGTCTTATTTTCATAATGTTTACAACAGGTGTATGAACTATTATGGATTATCTATTATAGTTTATCTTATACATTAAACTTTGAAATCTACGGTGTCCCTTTGACACACACAGACATCAAGAATCAGCATTTGAATCTCAACAATGGTGACATTCAACAGCTGCATGCTGGGAGTCATTGGTGAGTTTTATAATCTGCTGTTACCCAGCATGCAGCTGTTGACTAACCACATGAGACCAGTGCATCAGGCCACTGGATGATAATGATTTCACAACCAAAAAAAATTTACCAAAAACACCAAATCAGACTTTCTTTTTTTTTTGACTTTTTTATTTTGCTGTAATAGATGTGCTTTATACACACAATTACAGCAGCCAAAAAACAAAAGTCAAGAGTCCAACTAAAGTAAACCCTGATCGCCATGATGGTGAGGTCAACTGAAACTTAAAAAAATAAATAAATAAATAAAACATCTAAACCTCTGTTTAGATGTTCTCAAATAATATTTGTAGATATATGACAGAAATCAAATCAAACTGTAATGTTTGTGGAGTTGTTTAATCAGAGATTTAATGTCTTTATTTATTTAAGTTCATTTTATCTTTGTCTGTGGCTGATTCCTGTGTTTCTCTTTCCTTCTGTGATTCTGCTTGTAAACAGCAGGTGTTGATCATTATTGGTCAATCATGACATAATGATCTCCTTAACTCCAACACTGTGTCAATGCTACTTGAACACTCTGTAGTGTGGAAACACATGAACACTGAGCAGGGTTTGTTTAACACTGGGAAATATTACGTCAACTTTACCTGTTTCATTTACGTAAGACTGATGCATTTGAATCACATTAAGTTTACTTGATCTGTTTAAATTAAAACTATGTCATCTAAATGAATGGAAAAGATGTACGTAATTGAATTACGTTAAGGGCTGAAATATTTTTTTGAGTGTTTTAAGCTGGACTATTGCTTCTTTACATTCTGCACATTACCTATACATATCTATAGCTTAGACAGGTAATAAATCTATGTACAAACATGGAACAAAAAATCAGTTTCAAATGTACCTGGAGCAGACGATGGTCCAATTCTGCCTGAACCTGACCCTGAAGGTGGTGTTTCAATCCCTGATGGACCTGGGACAGACTCAGGGTCAGACGTCACACCTGTGAAAGGGTGAACAGTTGAGATGGTTAACACTTGTTTTCAGTCAGTTAGGGTACTTGCAAGAAATTATTCATTTAAATTACATTTAAGATCATCTGTAAGGCTAATTTTTTGTAAATTATATGGTGCATTCCTAATATAAACATTCATACAGGAGATCATTTTATAAATGTTTATAACATTTATAAAAAAAAAAATGTTAATTGAGCATATTAACTTACTTGCAGAAGGAGCAGGATCCATCTCATCCAGGCTTTGGTACAATTTAAATAGTTTAAATTGTTTGGTACAATTTAAATTGTTTAAACAACTGTGTTCAACACCTTGTCTTAACGGCTTTGCTTTCTTATTTTAAAAAGCTGAAGATACGTTTTATCTATCGTCTGCAAAATCAGAATCGAAGAGAATGTAATCGCAGCGTGTGCCTTCGCTTATAGCTGGGCTTTCGTTGTGACGTCACGATATAATCCGATTTAGTCATGTGACTTTTTGTCATGCCCGCGCTCCGCGTAACCTGTCCTTGGTGATCGAAAACCAAAATAACACTTCACCAACAATGAAAAAAACATGTTTTTTTGTTTGTTTATTTGTTTTTTAAATAGATACATTAGGGTTATATCCTTATTTACTGTCAAGCGAACTGCTGACTCCACTTAAGTTTAGTTCATTAATTGTAATGCGACATTTATCATTCATTGTTGCGTAAGAATGTTGAGACATTAGATACTTAAATTGTTAATTATTTTAGTACTGTTTCATTGTGTTAACGTTGTGTTTTAACTTTCTTTTCACTGCTTTGTGTGAGAAAAATAACGTTGGATTGATGTGCCCAGAAGCTAGAGCTAGAGCTAGAGCTAGAACGTGCCCAGCGATCACGAGGTGTATCAGCATGTTCACACAAGATAGCGATTATAACTCACTTCAAAACTGTTCGTACTACAGGGTCATTTACACATCTTTGCTTTTGGGTGCATCCAGTATACTAAATACACATTCACTGTTTTTAAAAGTTACAAGGTAATCCTCGGGTTCACCTTGAATATTCTGAATAAATTTGATGGAGACCTGTCAAAAAAATGGAGAGCATAGGTAAGCTTGTTTTATACAACAACAAAACATGTATTATATCGAACTGTTTTAAACAGTGGACACAGATCTACACTGATCTGCAGTCAGTGCATTTAGGAAACAAAGAGAAAAAAAAAGAGAAGTGCTGTCTACCTTCTGGCCATCAGATTTTCGAACCGCCATTTTGACCTGGCCATAGCATCCCCGTCCCAGATCACCGTCAATATCGTATTTCAAATGTACTGTAAGACATATGACAATATATGTCAATATAAGTAAGACTGTTGTTGTGCCTGAAAGAACAGATCAAAAATCCATGTAAAAGAATGTGTATGGGTTTTTAAAAAAGTTAGTTATTCTTTAATGAAATGACATTAATGAAAATCAGCTACTACTTTTAAGCTGGGCTATTGCTTCTTACTTTACATTCTGCACATTACATGGTAATGAATCTATGTACAAACATGGAAGAAAAAATCAGTTTCAAATGTACCTGGAGCAGACAATGGTCCAATTCTGCCTGAACCTGACCCTGAAGGTGGTGTTTCAATCCCTGATGGTCCTCAGGGTCAGGCGTCACACCTGTGAAAGGGTGAACAGTTGAGATGGTTAACACTTGTTTTCAGTCAGTTAGGGTACTTGCAAGAAATTATTCATTTAAATTACATTTAAGATCATCTGTAAGGCTAATTTTTTGTAAATTATATGGTGCATTCCTAATATAAACATTCATACAGGAGATCGTTTTATAAATGTTTATAACATTTATAAAAAAAAAAAATGTTAATTGAGCATATTAACTTACTTGCAGAAGGAGCAGGATCCATCTCATCCAGGCTTTGGTACAATTTAAATAGTTTAAATTGTTTGGTACAATTTAAATTGTTTAAACAACTGTGTTCAACACCTTGTCTTAACGGCTTTGCTTTCTTATTTTAAAAAGCTGAAGATACGTTTTATCTATCGTCTGCAAAATCAGAATCGAAGAGAATGTAATCGCAGCGTGTGCCTTCGCTTATAGCTGGGCTTTCGTTGTGACGTCACAATATAATCCGTTTTAGTCACGTGACTTTTTGTCATGCCCGCGCTCCGCGTAACCTGTCCTTGGTGATCGAAAACCAAAATAACACTTCACCAACAACGAAAAACCATGTTTGTTTGTTTTTTAAATAGATACATTAGGGTTATATCCTTATTTACTGTCAAGCGAACTGCTGACTCCACTTAAGTTTAGTTCATTAATTGTAATGCGACATTTATCATTCTTTGTTGCATAAGAATGTTGAGACATTAGATACTTAAATTGTTAATTATTTTAGTAGTTTTGTTGTGTTAACGTTGTGTTTTAACTTTCTTTTCACTGCTTTGTGTGAGAAAAATAACGTTGGAGATTGATGTGCCCAGAAGCTAGAGCTAGAGCTAGAGCTAGAACGTGCCCAGCGATCACGAGGTGTATCAGCGTGTTCACACAAGATAGCGATTATAACTCACTTCAAAACTGTTCGTACTACAGGGTCATTTACACATCTTTGCTTTTGGGTGCATCCAGTATACTAAATACACATTCACTGTTTTTAAAAGTTACAAGGTAATCCTCGGGTTCACCTTGAATATTCTGAATAAATTTGATGGAGACCTGTCAAAAAAATGGAGAGCATAGGTAAGCTTGTTTTATACAACAACAAAACATGTATTATATCGAACTGTTTTAAACAGTGGACACAGATCTACACTGATCTGCAGTCAGTGTATTTAGGAAACAAAGAGGAAAAAAAAGAGAAGTGCTGTCTACCTTCTGGCCATCAGATTTTCGAACCGCCATTTTGACCTGGCCATAGCATCCCCGTCCCAGATCACCGTCAATATCGTATTTCAAATGTACTGTAAGACATATGACAATATATGTCAATATAAGTAAGACTGTTGTTGTGCCTGAAAGAACAGATCAAAAATCCATGTAAAAGAATGTGTATGGGTTTTTAAAAAAAGTTAGTTATTCTTTAATGAAATGACATTAATGAAAATCAGCTACTACTTTTAAGCTGGGCTATTGCTTCTTACTTTACACCACTAGAGTCCAGTTGACCCAGCATGATCAACCCAACTGTGTGTTTACAGTACCTCAAACAACCCAGAATTTTGACCCAGCACAATTAACCCAGCAGTGTGTTTACAGAAATAACCCAGCACTTTTTAGAGTGTGGGAATAAATTAATAATTTGTTAACACTACATATTAATTCGTTCCCTCATTTTACAAATTAATAAATTAATAAATCGTAGAAACGAATTAAGAAGTTGTAGAAATGAATTATGTCCTGTTCATGTCCTGCAAAGCACCCTCACAGTCACCTAGTTTAGTTCTACTTTTCGTTTTCGTTTTGAAATGTTGTTTTCAGATTGCGAATTCGAAAGTGAAAGCATCCGAAATTCAGCTCATAACATAACAAAAGTGAACTTAATTCACAAAATGTAATCATAAATAATGCTAGCCTACTGATGGGGAAAAAAAGGAATGAATGTAAACCACTCATTACTATTTATTTAATCCTAACAAATAAGTTATTGTTAAAAACTAACTTTTCAAACAAAAGGATATATATCGGTATCAGTCAAAATGAGATGAAAAATATCGGATATCGGCAAAAATCCAATTTCGTGCATCTCTAATTTCAAGCATTTGTTTTAGTTTTAAAAGTGTATAGATGTAAGCACAACAGACAATTATCTTGTAAAAAGTGACGATCGTGAATTCAAAAGCAAAAGTGAAAGCGTCCGGCTTATAGCACAGCAAAAGAGAACATTCATAAAATTCAAATCACAAATAATACTGCAGGAAAAAGAATGGGTTAAATTTTAACCTCATTTGTTAATAATAATAAAATAATGTATGTTTCTGGTAGAATGTCCCATAAACTTAAACTGTTCACAATCTGTTTTATTTGCATCTTTCCACGTTTGAAACACTGATTGAGTGATTACATTAGACATGATACATTTTGGTAAGCTGTACTATATCTATCAACATACCTTATATTATCCATTCATCATGTGTATTTTGTGCTGTAATTTTTAAAATTGGAAAAGATTTGCGCTCCGTACTGCTGCTTAAACTGAGGTGCAGTAACGATCTGTCACATTTAAAAGCGCCAAAACCGCATTCAAGGTTTTCATGATAGAATGTACAGGATTTGAAAGCTGAGACATTGTTTCTTTTCAGAAGTAAGACAGCACAGAGCTCTTTGTGATCATTGGATGTGAGCCGCGCTACAACTGTTTGGTTTAGAGAAAAACTGTGGATCTGACAATGCTGGCTTGAACTACGGGTAATTCATATGGTCAAATGGCCGGCATTAGTGTCGCTATGTTTAACTGTTAATGCCTAATTGTCACATTAATTTTGACAGCCCTAAACTCAAAGATTTTCTTCACTCACAGTATGAGTTGCAGTCTGACCGCTGCCTTTTGATTGACAAGATACTATCGGCTTTGGTCGATAGTGAAATACACTTAATTATTTCAGACACGGGCATTGAATTCACAACACAAAAAGTGGCCTTTTCAGAAAGTTTTAATTCTGTCACACATCATTAATTCAACACATGTATTAATTTATGTTTCTGGCTTCTGCATCACATTTGGCTCATTAAAGGAGAAGTCCACTTCCAGAACAACAATTCACAAATAATTTACTCACTCCCTTGTCATCCAAGATGTTCATGTCTTTCTGTCTTCAGTCGTGAAGAAATTATGGTTTTTGAGGAAAGCAATTTTAGGACTTTTCTCCATATAATTGACTTCATTAGATTTTGAACTTCCAAAATGTAGTTTAAATGCAGCTTCAAAGGGCTCTAAACGATCCCAGCCGAGGAAGAAGGGTCTTATCTAGCGAAACAGTCTGTCATTTTTTTCAGAAAATAAACATTTGTACATTCTTTAAGCACAAAAGCTTGTGTAGCACAGGTTCATTTTGTTCATTTCGTTGATGCCCAAACAATGAAAATTTCTTATCATTTTCTCACCCTGATGCCATCCCAGGTTTATGACTATAATGCCATAAAGATTTGCATGTGAAGAGTACGTGTTGTGCAAGTGTACATAAGATTGCAAGCGTACATTAAATTTGCATGCGCAAGAAGTGTACATAAGAAGATTTGCATGCGCAAGAAAGCGTACATTAAATTTGCATGCGCAAGAAAATTTGTAAAGGTGCAAATCGAGATTTAAGTGTAAGGAAAAAAAGATTTGCAGGCTTTTACTTTTTTTGCAAGTGTAATTCATGTATTGTGAAACTGCAGCTTCATGCTAACGCAAAATAAATATGATCTGTATTCATCCGATTTCCATTTTTCCGCGCTTACACTTTTGGCACTATTTTTTCGCCAAAATACGGCCAAATGCATTGCAAGCCTGTAAACAGCGTTTTGCAAGCGAAACGCCCTGTGTCAAGAACTGCAAAACGGATTAATAGCGTAAAACTAATCTTTGTGCGTAAAAATAAACTGTTGCAAATGTAAAAACGACTTGCTGTGTACGTAGGATAAAAACTTCCGAAATAACCTGATATGTACAGCTCCGTCTTTCTTATACTTGCGCTTACACTTCTGGCACGATTCTCTCACTGACTTAAGTTTTGCAAGCGCGAGGGGGAAGGCGGGATTACCTTTATCTCCTAGCCAATCAAATGAGGTTTCCAGACTGTCGACATACCCTTATCTGATTGGTTCATTTAACGTGCTGGGCGCCAGAAGACATCTGTATCTTCATTTGGCTCAGCATCGTCTTCGCCGCCGCAATGGTACTCTTAATGCACACATACACAATACATATATATATTTATATGGTTTGCAAAATATTTTATTAATTATATTTTTAGTATATATTTTTAGTATATATATATATATGGATATGTATGGATGGGCGATATCTTATGGTTTGCAAAATTAACTTAATTAAGTCGAGTGTTTGAAATAACCTTTTGTAATCAGACGTGGTTTCATTTGTCCATTAGCATTGCATTATAAATATACTATATTCTTATAAAAATACCCAAGATTGCTTGAAGAACACTATTGTGATATATTTTTAGGCCCATATCGCCCATCCTTTCCTCCAACCCTAATCTAACTTACCTAAACAAGTTAATCGAGGTCTTTAGGATCACTAGAAAGTAACAGGCAGGTGAGTTTGATCAAGGTTGGAGGTAAACTCTGCAGGAAAATGGATCTCATGGGCCAGAGTTGAGAACCCCTGGTTTAGATCCTACTGTTATGATGATGCTTGAGGTAATCTGTGGGCAGGTGGCGTACTGTAGTGGTGCAGACACTACTCTGATTACATTTCAGGAGCAGGCACGTCAAGAGCGATTACAAACTGTTTTAAAAAATTTGTTGGACTGTGTGGAGGATGCACGCCACAACCTCACCCCTACTCCTACCCCTACCCGGCCAGGGTCCATTAGAACAGGCTCTAGTGGACCTGCTGGGCTTGTACATACAGGGATGACCTCAGCCTCTGGAAAGCCAAGTGAATCTCCTGGTATTAATACAGGGACAAATAGGCCTCCCCCAGCACCCACTGTCAACAATGAAATGCAAAGGTTAGTTATAAAAATGTAACATTAATGTAAATTATGTCATTTTTTACACACTGTTGTTCACAACCTGTATCACTTTGTCTGTGGAAAACAAAAGTTTTCTGTCATAGTCATATTGTTGAAAAAATCTCTAAAGATGTCAAAGATCGGACTTAATTTGTCCAGGTAACAAAGCCAAGATGCCAACTGTACATCGGATAATTTCAGTCTCAGCTCACACACAGATGTTTTCTACTTTTTTTTTTTTTTCTTCACCCTCAATTGGTCTGTCACAATTATTTCCAAATTATTCAGTTTACTCTTTAACTGTGGCATGCTACCAACTTATCTTAAAAAAAAAAAAAAAAATAAACAAAAAAACATTAAAAACCATATATCAAGACCTGGTTTTACCTGGTTTTTCTTCATACTGTACCAGGCTATTCTAGAACATATCATTTATGTCTAATAATAATACAGTGTAGTCACCAATAATTTCAGACAACAAAGGCTGAGAACATTCTCTTTTTGTGTTCCACAGAAGGCAGAAATTATACAGGTTTTGAATGACTTGTCAAATTAGTAAATGTTGCTTTAATACTAGAAAATTGCATTGTTTTGTACAAAGATATTTTGGTTTTATGGTTTTGCTATATCTCAGTGTAAATTACGGATGGTATTTTATGGGCTGATTTAAACAATTTATTTTTGTCAGATCATTTCCTGGACTGTTTTTAAAAAAACAAGGAAAACGCCGTTTTCAAGAAGCAAAATCAATACGGACGGTCTCCATACAGTTCTTTTTGCTCCCAGAGCATACTGACAGAACTCCTAAGGGGGCAGAGGAGCTTAGGCTGCTCCAGGCAGGCCTTGGACGAAGGGTTGTATCATTGCCAGATAATGCTACTCATAAAGAGGTAGTGTACTACATTCTGCATATGTGCTCAATTTTTACTTTACAAAGTGAGGTGTATCTGTGACTGTTCTTTATTCTTTCTCTTAACTC
Source organism: Labeo rohita (assembly GCF_022985175.1). Lineage (NCBI taxonomy): Eukaryota > Metazoa > Chordata > Actinopteri > Cypriniformes > Cyprinidae > Labeo > Labeo rohita. The sequence continues at coordinate 4,956,488 of NW_026129217.1, forward strand.
TTTATTTAGATTGTCAGTATCCTTGAGAAGGAGTACCATAAAATTAAGCAACTAGCTGGCGGTTGGCTTTGCTATAAAGCTGCAGGTATGGAGATTGTTGTTTGATATTATAGGAAAATACAGATACTAAGATTCACTACTCTATCATTAGTAAGTACAATAGTATGTCCATTTGTTCTTCAGCAAATGCAGGAATATGTCAACACATGCAGCATGCTGTCACCCTTTTTACTCTTTACTTCAAATTTTGCTATTCAGGTCCATATATTGTGCTTAATAATAGAGTGTTTCTTTAAAAACAAGGTGGATGCGGGCAAAGAAAACTGACGGTGGTGCCACCTGAGTCTGAGGGCTATACAACTAAGTGTTTAAAAGCGGCATCAAGCAATGGAAAAATTACATTATACATTGTTCCACCCCAAGACACAATAGATAGTACACCTTTATCGCCACATGCAGCAGAATTTGAGAAGATGCCCAAATCTGTATGCAAAAAGTGTGGAGTCACCATGCCCCTGCAAGTTTTGGCTCTACATGTTGACAGCTGTGCAGTAGAGTCAGAGAATGCATCAGTAAGTTTAGTATAGGATTGCAGATATATCATAGTTTACTATACTATTGTTGTATAATTATGCACATTTTCCATTAATAATCCATAATAATTTTCATTTTTGTTTTTTTTTTTTTTCTGAAACAGGAAGAAAGTCCGGATGAAGACATAATTTATGTCAGTGAGGAAAAAAAGATCAAAACGAGCATGGTTTGTAAAAACAAAATATTTAAAAGTATAATTATTAATGCTATGACTTTGAACACATTTGAAACACATTTGATCTGCGCATTATAGGAACTATGTCCAGTTTGTGGAAGTTCTTTTCCAGAAGACATGATTGAATTCCATGCTAGTATCTGTGTGGAGAAGTATGTTACTTAGCAGTTTACACATTACATTTATTGATATTTGTACAGCATAGAGGAAATTATTTTTACAATCACTTTAAATTTGGTTTATTTTTAAGTTGCTCTAGAGAAATGGAGAACTTTTCAGAGTGGACTGAGGATGCTGTGGCTGGACCATCCCACAGCAGAGAAGATGGAGGGATGCTACATCTGAACAGCCGGAGGTAGCCCATTCATCCAACAGGGGCGAAGGTGGCGAGGATGGTGTAGCCGGGCCATCCAACAGGAGAGGTGATGCAGATGCTGTAGCCGGGCCATCTCTTGATGGAGAAGGTGGAGTGGATGCTATAAGAATAATGGTGACAGTTTTAAATGGGTAAAAACATTTATTCAAAACAGTAAACAGAATGTTTTGCTTACAACTTTAGACTGGAAGAAGATAAGTGATCCAAAATTGGCTGCAGATTTGTACAAAAAAAATCTACTGAGTGCTGAAATGCAGGGACAGCCCTTGCGCTTCATGATGGACCTCAGGGAAGACATAGAGGAGCAGGACAGAGCGATAATCTCTTTCTACAAACGACCAAATGTCAACTGGGCAGGACCATTTTCCTGTATCCTCAGAGGTACAAAATCTGGATTTATTAAAGTACACTGATAATGTATTACCAAAAATAGTAATCAAAAATCTGGTACAGTATGTTCATTGAAAACATATAACTTTGTAAATGGTTAGTTCACCTAAAATGTAAAATGTAAACTAATCTTTAGTATCATGTTTAACAGGTGATGCCGCCACTGGTGAAGGGGTGACCCGTCATGTTCTCAGTACTGCCGTTTTAAAACTGACAAAAGGCTTCATGATCCCTATTGGTAAGATGTGTTGAATGTTTGATTCCAATGACCTTGTGAGTTAATTACACACAAAAAGATAACACTGCAAATAGCCCACCTTGTTGGCAGAGGCTATTTACACTAACTCCACCTATCAACGTGTGATTAGGCTAGTAAACACTACTAAAGACAATCATCAAACAACAGCTTCAGTAGTGTTGATGGTAAAACACGTCATAGTATTTTTTGGACGCGATCGACCCGGGTTCAAATCCGACTTTTGCAAAACTTTTTTTGTCCCTTTTCAAATCTCATATCACATCGGAAAGGCATTTATTTTCAATTAAAATTAAGGAAATAATCAAAAAGTTGAAATTAAAGTATCAGATGGGGTTAGGGTAGGTATAGGGAGTACTTTATTGTCCCAATAAGGTGGCATCCATTTAAAATGCTGAATTAAAATTATAATTAATACGTTATTATTGCATACTGTTTTATAATGTACTACAATACTGAGGTGCAGATAATTGCCACTATTTGAAATAAGTAGTATAAAAAGCAGAAAATCCTGCTATTTTAACAGTGTAAATAGAATCTATAGCTATTTGCACTTAGTGTAAATAACATCTATCAATAAGAAACTATGGTATTTTCACTTAGTGTGAATAGCATCTTATCTCAAGTGAAACATTTAAAACTGAAAATTTAGCTGTAGTAATTTTGTGGCCAAAAGTTACCTTTCACAAACCTCTTCTTTAGGTAACACAGGATCAACCTTGTTATTTGAGGGTGAGCCAGATCATCTTGTGCCCTCCACATCACAAACTCTAGTGGAGAGTGACCTTTTCCTAATGGCCGGTAGGATGGTTGGCCACTCCTTCATCCATGGTGGTCCTTGTTTGCCAGGAATCAGTCCTGCTGTGATACATGTTTTACTAGGAAGACCAACTGAAACAGCCACTATTCAGCTACAAGACTGCCCAGACCTAGATCATCGTCAAACTATACAGCTGGTATGCAAAAGTTTTAAACAACTTATCAATCACCTGTAAAATTTAAATTTTATTTGAAAAGTCAAATGAAAATGTTTTCTACAGCTTGAGGGTGATGCCGAACTTACAGAGCAGGACAAGAAAGCCATCCTAGACTTGGCTATGTCTTGGGACCTCCCTGGTGTCACAAATGACAACAGACATTGGCTGTTCAACAGACTCCTGTATCATGCTGTAATTTACAGATTTTATTTCTTATTAGCTGCATCTGTATTGCTCCACAATCTTAAAAGGCATTTAAAAAGATTAATTTTATCTAAAGTATTTGAACATATTATTCATAAACTGTTTAGTCTAGGTTATCATATTGCATCTCACATTGTATCTTTTATAGTCTTTGAACTGTGAGATTTCTGGTATCTCACAGATATCTGATTATTTCATGTCCTTTATTCAACAGTAGTTTAAAAAGCAGTTTAATTACAATTAATCTTTGGTCTCTGTTTTGTTGTACAGGTCCTTGGAAGAACCGTTCGTCAGATCAAACAGTTCAGACGTGGTCTAAAAGACACAAAAGTTTGGTCTCTGCTTCAAGAACGTCCAGATGTTGTCCCTTTGATGTTCCCCAGGCAGTCAGAAGCTGCATGCTGTCCTCAGGTATTAATAAATGAACTTAATGTATGTTGGTGTAAATTTATAATTTGTAATTCTTCTGTTAAATCTTGTTTAAATAAAGACTATCCTGAATAATATCGCATGGCCTGCTGAGGAGGAGGATGATGACGATGAGGATACATAATCACTTCCCGTTAAATGTCGCATTGCAGAGTACCTCCGTCATTTCATTGAAAATGGTATGATAGTTATTCTGGGCCTCATTTATAAAAATGTGTATAAATTGTCCTATATTTGATCTTATACATGTGTGACTCTTTTTCAGAATCTAAAAATTGCAAATGATCTTGAAATTGTGCATAACTGAATGGTTTCTCTGCCATGTAAACATTGTTTAAGTAATGTCATTAACATAAAAAAGCACTTGTCCACATCAAATCCTTTAATTTAGAATGATGAGCTGCAAGAATAGGTTACTTGCAAAAGCCTGCAACATTCTGACTCTCTGCCACAAGGAAAAGTGCGTACGTCCTGTTGGGACCCTGACATGAAAAACCAAATCAAAGACATAAATTTTATTGTACGCTTTATAAATGAGGCCCCATGTTCAAGTTAAATCAAGACTTTTTAAAAAATATAACAAATGATTTTACTGATTGTAATTTTTTTTACTTCAAAGGAAGTGCTTCTACACTTCAGCAGCTTGTGAAGTTTTGGGTTGGATGGGAGCTTCCCTCACGTGGCATGAAGGTTGAAGTGGTCCATGCTAATCATCCAAGATCATCAACATGTTTTCAAATCCTGCGCTTGCCTGGTCACTACACTACATTTAATGAGTTTTCTATGGATCTTGAGGCCTGCATTGCAACATGTGACACAGGATTTGGGTTGGTGTAATAGTGTGATCTGCATCACATAGTAATTTGCATAAATTTGCTTATTAGCCAAACGTTCATAATGTAGCATATTAAGTTCAAATATTATTCCACAGAGACCAAAACACCAGCTGATAATGGACAGTTCAGACACATTTTACTAATGCTGAATAACTTATGTGGTAAAATATGTTTTCCTGATCCAGCAGCTTTCCAAGTGCAAAGTTATTTTCAGTGTTATGATGTTATCATAAGCATAAGTATAATTTGCCAAACATCTATGTTATTCAAAAAAAATTGTTCAGTTCAAAGAGTGATCTACAGAGAACCTCACCTGATATTAGACCATTCCAAAAGAAATCAATTATTGTCACTGGCTTAAAGTAAACTTCTGTGATTCTGTTAATGTCAGTGTCACGATATATGATTGTTCAGTTCATTATGTACTAAAGCCTCTGTTGCAACTAAAAACAATATTAATTAAAAAAAAAAATAAAAACATTTCAAAGACCTTTCAAAGAACAATTTGTTTTCATTTACAATTTATTCAGACATTACACAAGTGTGAAATCCTCACAAATTTACAAAGTCCCAGATTTTGTCTTGAAGATTAATTCTTTACATATACAAATTGAAATGTTGTTGAACATACTGTACGACCGAAAGATAAATATCACGGCCAAAACAGTCTGATGGCCCCATTGGGTCTATTGCAACCCTAAGTTCCCCGTATGCCTCTGCAGTTAGTGGACACTCTATATCTGGAACCTGGATCCCAGAGTCAGGTTCTACTGGAAATCCACTACTCTCCCAGTCAATCAAGAGAATGTCGATGTCCTATATGGAGACAAAAGATATATGTATTATATATATATATATATATATATATATTATCGTATTCATTTCATCAGTATTTATCAATGTCACATGAATGCAATATAACTCGTCGTTTAAAAGCTGAATGACACTATTTCTTTGGAGGAACACAAGATATTTTGAAGAATGTTGGTAACCATTAAAAAATGAATTACTTGACAGCTTATAAATAGGAAGCTAGTCCTGTTGTGTGTTTTTGATTGAATTAATTGTTACAGACATACATTCAAATAACATGGTACAACACCTCATTTTCTGGAACATGCAAAAGATGTCCTCCCATCTCCCACAGCTGATTTGGAGTCAGATTTCCTTCTGTCCTTAAAGGGTGATTGTCCCATCCATCACGAAAAGTGTCCAGATGACTTTGAAGGCGTGGAACAAACACGTAGTGGCAACAGAAAAGATGCATGCGGTTAGAAATATCCAGCTGCTCTTCTTCCTCTAGCTGATGAAGCACACTGTAGTAGATGTTTGTGACTGCAACCCAGATATCTCTCCAAAGCCGCTCAATTCTGTTAATATATTAATTCTGTGTTACAATATTGAACAGTGTCTTTTGAATTAACATCAGAAATAAGTATAAAAAAAGCAGTACCACCTTTGGTTGTGAACACTCTTGCCTGCAATGAAGCTGCTTCTTCCTGTACCTCGAACAGAGAACATCATACGGGCCACGTCTACATTTTCAACCCCTTGGTCTCCCCTGACCCTGAACAAAAATAATTAGATATCACATTTTAAAAATAACTCTTTCACAGAACACATTTGTTTACACTAGTACAAATATGAAATTTTTACTCCCATCAGGTCATACAGAATTTTGAGCTGGTGTTACATAAGAAAAAATGTAATAGATTGGTTTGGCATTTTCATTGAAACACTGAATATCACATAATCTGCTTAGACCATTGAGCTGATGCTAAACTATGCATTTAAAACATTTGAAACTAAATCTTTGAGAATTAAAGATTAGATATCAAATAAAGTGTATGTTGTGTATATCAAGTGTATATCGAATAAAGGCTATGTTTGTAATTGTTGTTATGCTGTCTCGTAAGGAACTGTTAATGAACACTATACTGGATAGGCTTCATGTGCAGCTGTAACATTTGTTTAATCGACCACCAGCTGATTTAGATTTTTTGGAGTTTGCGTGTTCCCAGGAGCTAGTTTTTTTAAGTGCACTCTCAAGCCACACTTGTAGAGCTGTCACTAACAATTATTTTGGTAATCGAGTAATCTGTCAATAATTCTAATGATTAATCAAGTAATCGGATAATTATAATTAATTTTTTGTAGTAATAAGAATAGACCTAAGTAAACATATAGCCTTTAAAATTACTTAAAATACATATATAATAGCAATGAGGCAATAATAATTAGTTAAAATAGAGTGTCAAATGCAAGTAATCATTTGGTTTATTGAACAAAACTGTTCAAATACATAATGTATTATAAACAACAGAGCTAATGTACATTAAGCATTATATCAAATGCATGCAGAGGGTGCCAACGACCTGGCGATTGTTTATCTAATCCTTGTTTAATACTGACTAAACAACATTTAATTCAAATGTCCACTTAATCTTTAATATTTTGGCATTTCCTTACAATAGAAAAGCAACAGCCACTGTAATTTCTTAAATATGTGGACATCAAAATGTGTAAACTCCAAGTAAGGGTTTAAACTTTTATTTTTAAACTGCAATGAACAGTTAGCATAATTGATAAAGATATTCATGTATGTCAATATTGATGTATTGCATAGGTTTATTAAATATTTACCTTACAAATCTGATGAAATAGCGCACACTGTGTTCCCAGACGAACGTTATAATAACCCCAAACTCACAACATTTTAGAATAGAATAGAGAAATCATTGCAGCCCAACACACTTGAACCAGTTAATGCAGGATATGCTTTGATAACCCTACTCTAGTGTAAAAGCAAATTGAATCAAAGCCAATATTCACCTGAGTGGAAGACCAAATCTCTCAGCTGAGCGCTGGAAGAAGTAAAGGGTTGTTGAAGCCAGATTGTTTGTTGCAACACCGAGATACATGATCTGCATAAGAAAAAACAGTTAACATTTTTACTATATATGATTCTGACATCAGTATACAATATAAGTTTAATACATTGTGAGCAGTGATTGTAAGTTGGTTAGTAATAGCTGCTGCACTTCAGTGTCCTTTTTTTAAAAGTTAAATACCTTTCTAGAAAAACCATCGATGCCTCCGAAGATCACAATGTTGTAGCTGTTTTGGAGGAATTTATATAAAAGTCAAAAACAATGAAAATAAAAGGCTCAGCTAATTATTTTTTTTTTAGTTATTTAGTATGAGCATATACCGAATGAGCTTATGATTTGTATCGATGTGCATCAATGCTCTTGGGCTGGGCACAGAGTATGTTCGGCGAACTACACATCCCAACTGTGTTAGCCGGGAGATGATTCCTGTACTGTCCACTCTGTGCATAGAGGCCCGGATCCTTTCCCATGGCACCCGATGTCCTTCAGCCTGCAGCAACCCCTTCACCATTCTATATCCAGCATAAGGATGTCTGGATTTCACTGCTGACACTAATGTGTCCAGCTCCTCATCCAGAACCCTACTGTATGTGTCTCTCACCGACAGACCTATTTCTGACATTCTCCGGCGTATGGTTCTTGTGCTCACTCCCAGCAAATTTGCAACACAGGGTACTGGTAGAGACATGGCTATCAGTTCCTCAATACGTTCCTCTGATACAACAATTCTGGGCCGTCCAAGGTTGCCAGATTCAAAGTCCAGAGTGTTGTGTGTACACTGCTGATTGTGATTGATCTCACCAATCACTTGTACAACCTCTCGGAGTCCATCCAAAACAGCATGTGGAAAAGAGTCCTCCTGACTTGAGAGTGCACTTAAAAAAACTAGCTCCTGGGAACACGCAAACTCCAAAAAATCTAAATCAACTGGTTGTCGATTAAGCAAATGGGACAGCCTTGCATGAAGCCTATCCAATATAGTGTTCATCAACAGTTCCTTAAGAGACAGCATAACAACAATTAGCAACATAGGCTTTATTTGATATACACTTGATATACACAACAAACACTTTATTTGATACCAAATCTTGAATTCTCAAAGATTTGGTGTCAAATGTTTTAAGTACATAGTTTAGCATTTGTTCAGTGGTCTAAGCAGATTACTGTATATGACATTCAGTGTTTTAATGAAAATGCCAAACCAATCTATTAATTAATTTAATTTGTAACACCAGCTCAAAATTCAGATATGAACAGATAGGAGTCTGCTTAAAAGTAGAAATACACTGCTGTTTAAAAGTCTGGGATCAGTAAGATTTTTACTTTTTTTAAATAAGTCTTTCCTGCTCACCAATGCTGTGTTTATTTAATCAAAAAAAAAAAAAGTTTGTAATATTGTAAAATATTATTCTATGTTAATATACTTTAATTTAATTTATTTAATTTATTTCTGTGATCAAAGCTGAATTTTCAGCATCATTACTCCAGTCTTCAGTGTCACATGATCCTTCAGAAATCATTCTAATATGTTGATTTATTATCGATGTTGGAAACAGTTGTGTTACTTACTTATTTATTTATTTATTTTGGAACCTGTGATATGTTTTTCAGGAATCTGATGAATAAAATGTTAAAAAGAACAGCATTTATTTCAAATAGAAATCTTTTGTAATATTATACACTGCTGTTAGTATATTAGAATTTCTCAAGGATCATGTGACACTGAAGACTGGAGTAATGATGCTGACAATTCAGCTTTGATTACGCAAATCAATTACATTTTAACACAGATTCACATAGAAAACTTAAAGTTAATATTTCACATTCCTGTTTTTTTTTTTTTTTTTCTTTTTTTTTTATCAAATAAATGCAACTTTGATCAGCAAGACTTCTTTAAAAAGCTTACCAATCCCAAACTTTTCAACTGCAGTGTATATATAAATATATTAGGGATTTGCGATATGGGCTTAAAAATATATCACAATAGTGTTCTTCAAGCAATCTTGGGTATTTTTATAAGAATATAGTATATTTATAATGCAATGCTAATGGACATAGCTTTTATCACTGTATATAATATTATAAAATAGTATAATTTCTGCTGCATTCTGTGATATGAAACCACGTCTAATTACAAAAGGTTATTTCAAACACTCGACTTAATTAAGTTAATTTTGCAAACCATAAGATATCGCCCATCCCTACATATCCATATATATATATATATATATATATATACTAAAAATATATTATGCTATAAATATTACTTACAAACGTGTGTGTGTGTATATATAATATATATATGTATTGTGTATGTGTGCATTAAGAGTACCATTGCGGCGGCGAAGACGATGCTGAGCCAAATGAAGATACAGATGTCTTCTGGCGCCCAGCACGTTAAATGAACCAATCAGATAAGGGTACGTCGACAGTCTGGAAACCTCATTTGATTGGCTAGGAGATAAAGGTAATCCCGCCTTTCCCCTCGCGCTTGCAAAACTTAAGTCAGTGAGAGAATCGTGCCAGAAGTGTAAGCGCAAGTATAAGAAAGATGGAGCTGTACATATCAGGTTATTTCGGAAGTTTTTATCCTACGTACACAGCAAGTCGTTTTTACATTTGCAACAGTTTATTTTTACGCACAAAGATTAGTTTTACGCTATTAATCCGTTTTGCAGTTCTTGACACAGGGCGTTTCGCTTGCAAAATGCTGTTTACAGGCTTGCAATGCATTTGGCCGTATTTTGGCGAAAAAATAGTGCCAAAAGTGTAAGCGCGGAAAAATGGAAATCGGATGAATACAGATCATATTTATTTTGCGTTAGCATGAAGCTGCAGTTTCACAATACATGAATTACACTTGCAAAAAAAGTAAAAGCCTGCAAATCTTTTTTTCCTTACACTTAAATCTCGATTTGCACCTTTACAAATCTTTTCTTGCGCATGCAAATTTAATGTACGCTTGCAATCTTATGTACACTTGCACAACACCTACTCTTCACATGCAAATCTTTATGGCATTATGGTTTATCATTTGATTTGTTACCCTGACTAGGGTTTTTAAGTAGTAGTCTCCTTGAGCCCTTACCTAGACAGTGCTGTCTCCCCTCTTTGGGTTGTAGGTGGACAGCCCACTCTCTGTGGTCTGGGTAGTTTTAGTCGGTCCCCCTTCTTGTAGCCCTTCCTACACATATAGCTATCTGATGATATCTATGTGCTAGCTCAGTGACTGCTCCACTTCCTAGGGTCTTAAAGTAGCAGTCTCCTTGAGCCCTCGGCTAGGAGTATTGGTGTATGTCTGTCACCTTTTGGTACTCTCTCTTATCAGATGAACAAGCATGCACCTCAGAATGGTGTGATTGGATATTGTTCCCCAAAGTGGGAGATAGCTCGAAGTTCCTTTGAAGGGGAATTTATTGGGTTACGCATGTAAGCATGGTTCCCCTTCAGGGGAACAAGACATTGTGTCCCCTCGCCATGCCTTCGGCCTGCCTGTTTACATCTCCTCAGTCAACCGACTTGGTGACTTATACAGCAGGTGCCCTTTTATACTTTCCGGTACCTGCCTATGATGGCACAGGCCACGTGGACCAATAGGATTGAAGTTATTTTCAAGGGGCTTCAGGCACCGGGTCATGCAGGAAGCATTCCCCAAAGTTTCCCCTAGAGGGTGACGCAGCTCAAAGTTCCCTTGAAGGGGAACCATGGTTACATGTGTATAATGATAATGTACTCACTCTCTTGTCATCCAAGATGTTCATGTCTTTCTTCAGTCTTAATAGTTTTTAGAGGAAAACATTTCAGGAATTTTCTCCATATAGTGCACTTCTGTGGTGCCCGCAAGTTTGAACTTTCAAAATGCAGTTTAAATGCAGCTTCAAAGGGCACTTAGCTATCGCAGCCGAAGCAGAAGAGTCTTATCGAAACGATCGGTTATTTTTCAATCTGTACAGCTCTGCAATGCGTACTCTGTGCACTAAAGTTCAAGACAGTTAGGGTACGTCGAAAAGCTCCCATCTCATTTTCTCCTCCAAATTCAAAATCATTCTGCATCAGTTTTTATGTAAAGGGCATTTGACCTTCTTTGCACATTTACTTTGTAAACACTGGGTCAGTACTTCTGCAGTGATTGACAAGTGGCATGAAACGTGTGAACAAATATTTGAGATCTGTCTATAACTGGGCCAAACTGTGCTTGTTTTTGATAAAGCGTTTAATAACTGCCAGCTTGAATGTTTTTGGGAGGTGCCCTAAATGAAGAGTTAAAAATATTGAGAAGAGTTTCTAAAATTATTTAGGCTGCCCCGTAACAGTCAACTAACTGTTAGTCGATGAGAAGAGGCTTGGTCGACCGAAATTTTATTAGTCACAGAAAAAAACTCAACAGGAAGTGGCGAAGTCACACAGTTCGTGACAGATCGATAACGGCTGGTCTGTGTGGTCATACAATACATCGGGCAGGACATTCAAATGCTCACCTATCATTCATTGACCTCAAATATGGTATATCACCTGAAATATGTAATTAGTAACAACTTGACAGAGCTGTTCAACATAATGTTAACCTAGAAAAATGTGTGCTAGTGTGAAGTGTCTGTGTGGAGTGTGGAAGCTGAATAATAGCGCGTTTACTGCATGACAGATGGAGGCACCAGTGTAGTCACCTGCTCTTAAAATACTCAATTTTTGGTCATACAGATAAAAGTAATATACATTTCAAATCTGTTTTTTTTTAGTTATCACAATAACTAAAAAACATTGTGCTTTTGTAAAATGCAAACAGGATACGCTTTCTGCCATCTCGGTCTATGTGAACTTGAGTGCAAAACTTCAAAACTCTGTGTATACTTGCTTTACAAACATGAAAATACATATCTATAGAGAGTGAAATGTCTACATTCAAATTAACCAATTCAAATAGAAAACAAATATTCTCCGATTATGTAATCCATATGAAATCCACATGATCCAGGCACATCACTACTGCGGAGATGGCGAGTCAGTATTGCCGACTTCATCTCTTAAACCGAAAACAAAAAAGCTGTAGTTTATCAGTAAATTATCAAAACGTTAATGCAGTCTCCTTGCTTTTTTCCCAGACACATTCATAATTATTATTTCTTCCGGGGCACTGTGGCAAGCCTTTTTTTGCATCCGCTTGAGCGCTTATTGGTCTATGTAGCCAATTAAAGGCTCATTATTAGTAATTTTATGGTTTATTAATCAACATGCAACTAATAGTCGACTAATGCTTAAAATTAACAACAACTAGAAGACTAGAAAAGTCTTTAGTTGAGGGCAGCCCTAAAAATTGCCTCCTTCAATGGAGTAGTGCATATTACTATGTAGCATGCATGTTGGTAAATGTCTGTTTAGTGTTATTTACCTGGGCTAACTTTCACTTGCCTTTTTTTTTACCATAGACCTCATGCCGCTGAAAGAGGAGTGCATAGTACGGATGGAAACTGAAGAGAAAGAACAAAATGAGACTCCTCATGATTTTATAACTGGAGAAGAATCTTTCAGTCGGCCACAGACTAAAGAGACTTTCTCACAGAAAACAGATCATAAAACAGAATCTAAAAAAGTCCACATGAGAGTTCGCACTAGAGGGAAGGTTTTCACCTGTGTGGAAAAAGTTTCAATAGAAAAGGAAACCTTAATGACCACATGAGAATTCACACTGGGGAGAGGCCTTTCCCCTGCCAACTGTGTGGAAAGTGTTTTACTAAAAAAATAGGCCTTATCAGACACGTGACAGTTCACACTGCAGAGAAGCCTTACACCTGCAAACAGTGTGGAGTCAGTTTCGGTCTTAAAGAACACCTTCACAGGCACATGAGAGTTCACAATGGACGGAAGCCTCTCACCTGCCAACAGTGTGGAAAAAGTTTCAGTAAAAAAGGAGACCTTAAAGTGCACATGAAAGTTCACACAACAGAGAATCATTTTAGCTGCCAATTGTGTGGAATAATCTTCATTAAAAAAGGATTCTTTAATAGACACATGAGAATTCGCTCTGAAGAGAAGCCTTATGTGTGCCATCAGTGTAGAAAAAGTTTCAAACGAAAAGGAGACCTTAACTGGCACATGAAATTTCACACCGGAGACAAGCGTTACACCTGCCCTGAGTGTGGAAAGAGTTTCGTTCAAAACGGATGCCTTAAAGTGCACATGAGAATTCACACCGGAGAGAAGCCTTTCACCTGCAAACAGTGTGGAAAAAGTTTTACTCAAAAAGGAAACCTTAACATGCACATGAAAAAATTACACTGCATATTTTAAAAACAATCTTGATCAACACATAAAGATTCAAGACAACTGCTTTATGTCATCAGTGTGGAAGGAGTTTCGCAGACAGGAATCAAGTAAAATAACATTATGATGTTATTGATGTAGAAGTGAAGCCCAGGAGACTGGTGTATATTAGTAGGGTTTTATATTGAGAAGATGCTGTGTGGCACCTTTAGAGTTGGGGTGCTCGATCTTGGATCTTGTCTGAATCCATGTATAATTGGCTCAGACTTGAATCCAATTACTAATAATGGATTAAACATGAACTCAGACATTTTGGAATTTTACAGAGTATGGTCCACATCATGTGTAACATTAAAGGGATAGTTGACCCAAAAAATGAAAATGTCATTAATTACTTGTGTTGTTACAAACCCCTAAGACCTTTGTTCATCTTCAGAGCATAAATTAAGATATTTTTAATGACATTTGAGAGCTTTCTGATCCTCCATAGACAGCTGAAGTGTTCTCTGGGCCAAAAACGAAGCAAAGACATCGGTAAAACAATCCATGTGACATCAGTGGTCCAACCGTAATTTTACATAGCTACGAGAATACATTTAATGTGCCAAGAAAACAAAAATAATGACTTTATTCAACAATTCCTCTCCTCCAAATCATGTCATCTGCCATTATGGAGAGTACCACGATGGATGCATGCATGTGCTATCCTCTGCACCTTTGCACATGCTGTCTTTACTCGTTACTGGCCCTGGGGACATTTCAGTTGTTTTGCTATCAATGGAGGGTCAGAAAGGTCTTGGATTTAGTCAAAAATATCTTAGTTTGTTGTAGTGAACAACAGTCAAGATGGCATTCCAAGGATCAGTTTATGGCAGAGCCCTTTCTAACTGGCAGGTGTGGAGGGAGATGTACCACACTGTGATTGAGTCTTAGAGGAGTAATATAAACAAATGTTCAGAAAAATCAGATAAGATGCCAAGACAACGGCCGGACACCTCTAGTAGGACAGGAAGGGAGACCTTCTGCACCCACGACCACCTAAAAGAAGACTTCTCATTGGACTATGGGTTGACCCTCACCAATCCTAAGGTTTAGGAATGACTGCCATAAAAACTCTTTCAGAACTCTGGATGCAACAGCAGCGGCCAAAACAAAGAAAGGCCACAAAGATCATCCAAATCCATTCATACCTATGTTTGGAGACCTTACATTGACGTAAACGTGACTCTTTTTGCTCCTCATGATGTGGATAACAATTTGAAAGAGGTTTGGTAAAGAAATATTGCATGGGTAAAATGTTAAAGACACTGTTTAACAATCACATTCCTGGAATACATTCATTTTTTTGGTTTTATCATTAGTTGTTGTATATCTATTGTTAATAAATTTCATTAATTTTACTACAATTGTGTCTTCCTTGTTTCGATGATCCAAGGGTCTACTAGCTAGCTAAACCACCAAACATTCAAATAAATCAGCTGACCAACTCCCTTCAGAGTGCAAATCTCAAAGTATTGATCCTATTGCCCAATTAACAGTCCTCGACTGATGCACTGAACCAAGCGAGGTGGGAACTGGGCATCTGATATACTCACAACCGCACCTTGAGTGACGTGTGACCGAAAAATCACAGCGCCATTGGTGACGTGAGTCCCCTTTACTACATTGTGTTCTGAAGATGAATGGAAGTCTTACAGGTTTGGAACGACCTAAGGGCGAGTAATTATAAATGACAAAAAGAGTAACTGCTACTAGTATCTACTATTTGCACATTTAGGAAAAACTGCATGCATTTTAAACCTTAAAGGAGAAGTCTACTTCCAAAACAAGGATTCACATATAATGTACTCACCCCCTTGTCATCCAAGATGTTCATGTCTTTCTTTCTTCAGTAAAGAAATTGAGGAAAACATTTTAGCATTTTTCTTCTCATAATGGACTGAAGAAAGAAAGACATGAACATCATGGATGACAAGGGGGTGAGTACATTATATGTGAATCTTTGTTTTGGAAGTGGACTTCTCCTTTAAGTAAAAATATTATCTTACATACTGTAATGTACTTAAGGAATAAAGAGTAAAAAAAAGGAAAGATATATATTCTGCAGAAAAACCTTTGTGTTGATTCTGTCCTGTGAGGGGGAAAAACTCAATGCTTCACATTTGTATGTAAATTTTTTGTTTGTAAGTGAACTTTTTATGCATTTGTTACATTTACTTACTTAGCAGATGGTTTTATCCAAAGCGACTGAAAACAATGGAAGCAATAATATGCAAGTAGCCTAACACAATACATAATAAGGTTTTTTGTTAATTATATAATAATAATAAAAAAAGAATATAAAAAGAATAGAGAAACCTTGCGTTTAGAGACCTTATTTATCTCAGTCACAAAAAAGATTCAGTTTTCTTCAAAATTAAAAAAAAAACATTAAATGCAGCTCAGAATATGATGCAAACCTGCAACAATTAAATGTTAAATAGCACAAATATCCTTTGTGTGTTTAGTCCTGTTTTATTAACCAATGTCTTTACTCCTGACCTTCTATGATCCAATTCAACCATACAATAAGCAAACATTACTAAAACTAATTGAACTAACGTTTGTTCTTTTTTCATTGCTGAAGAGTGTTGAACTTTCTTCTTCTGTGTTCTGTACAGATGTGACTTTACATTTTTGCTTTAGCTTGAGGCTTTTGGTGTGAAAGGGCTTTTATGTTTGTTAAAAATAGAACTTTTTATATTAAAAACAAGCAAGCAAGCCCTACCCAGATTTAAAAAGTAATGCAAAAGTAACTTAACGCATTACTTTCCATAAAAAGTAACTAATGTAATTAGTTACTTTTTTAGGGAGTAACACAATATTGTAATACATTACTTTTTAAAGTAACTTTCCCCAACAACTGCTAAACACCATGGCCAAGTGGTGTGTTTCCCAAAAAAGTTCCGTCGTTACAAACATATTTCAGTGATTGGGTGTTTTCCAAAACCATAGTTTAAATGGACAGTTGCAAAACTTGTGTGGTTGGTATGACAGCTAGGTAAAGGTAAAGCTCAAATTCCAGCCTTTAAATAAGGAAAGGGGTCAAGTCAAAATTATATGTATTTTATCTGCTCCATAAATAACTCTAGATGCCTTATCGCAATGGTTTCAATGTGTAGAATCCACTGTTTTGCATCAAACAGTCAAAATTTACAGCAGGGCATGCAGATTCGGTCCTTTTTTTGGCCAAACAAAAACTGCACACAAGCTGAATGTAAATATAAGTCTCTGTAAAATCTCCCATGATAGCCGGTGGCGCTTGTGGAAAACCTATATCAAAGCTACCTATATTAACAGCACGACTTTATTAGGTATTACACGGTGCAAAGATGAAAACAAAATTCCATCAGATCTTTTCTGAAGACAGAACCTTCAAAGGTGTATTCATATAATTAATTCATTCATATATTTATTTGTATAATTCCCTTAGCACTCTTTTAAACCTTTCAGCTTTTCTACTGTGTTTTCACACAAAACAAAACTATACTGGTGCTCTGCGCATGTGAGGCTGTTACTTAAAACTCTGCTTTATGCTGGACAGCATAATATTAATTTATCCTCAGTTGTTCAATTCGCATTAATTGAATCCAGTTACAATGATAACTAAAATAAGAACCAGTAACACTAACCATGGGGAATTTTATCATGATTAATCGTCAAACCGGTTTTGATGATAATTCATATAGAAATAAAGATTTTTTATGCGTCTCACGACAACGTTGCGTATGAAATAATGTCTGTGTCCATGTGTGTAAATCATCTGTACTTGTATATACATTGTTTTGATTGATTGTGGCTGGAATTTTTATTTTTAGAAAATATTCACATCTTACTTTCAATCACATGTATGTAAAGTAATGTAAACGTACTGTAATGTCTGCAGATCATTAATAGGAGGTATATACTTTAAAATCATTGTTTGGTTATTACATGATCTTCAAATAATATGTGCCCCTTGGACCACAAAACCAGTCTTAAGTCGCTGAGGTTTATTTGTAGCAATAGCCAAAAATACATTGTATGGGTCAAAATTATAGATTTTTCTTTTATAGCAAAAATCAAATTTGCTACTGTAAATATATGAAAATGTAGTTTTTGATTAGTAATATACATTGTTAAGAACTTTATTTGGACAACTTTAAAGGCAGTTTTCTCAATATTTAGATTTTTTTGCACCCTCAGATTCCAGGTTTTCAAATAGTTGTATCTTGGCCAAATACTGTCCTATCCTAACAAACCATACATCTATAGAAAGCTTATTTATATGATGTATATTTTGAAAAATTGACCCTTTTTTGTGATCTAGGGTCACATTGATTGGTACATTTTGTGTATATTGGCCCAGCTCATTCTCATGTAGCTGTAAAAATAGTTGCATGCTGAAGTTGAAATATATATAATTGTTACTAGATAGTCACAGGTAAGTTTCTCTTTACTATACATGTTAGATTTCTCTACAGATGTGAATCACTCAACCAGAGGTAATCCTGTCAGATCGTCCATCTTTTGAGTGAGCGTGTACGGGTCGTCCAGTCTGGTCCAGTTTTCTCCAGTCATTGTTTAAAAAAAACCAAGCGAACAAACTTCATAGCTAGCGTTAGTAAAGCGGTCAGGAAAAATCTTTCTGCCTTCACCTAAGCTCCACCCATAGTAATTGATGGAGCCTCACAGTATTTGTTTTGTCTTTTGTTTTGGTTCAAGAGTAATAAAATTGTTATCTCGCCATCCCTGACTTCTTCGTCTTCTCTTGACATTGAATTGATTACACTGATGGCAAAATTTAGGATGAGGAAGTCATCACGCCACTATGCCAGTCTTCGCTACTCGTAACATGAGGCGGTAATGGATCTCTGAAGGAAATGGGAAGACAGCTCCACCTGCTGGTCTAAGTGCAGGAGGAAGATCGGTGGGAGGTTAACCCAGATGCAGCTCCTACTATCTCCACGTCCCACTGGTAAAGATGAGTCCACAGGATAACCCGGAGGCATTCATGGACCTCATCAAGAAGACAGCGAAAGCATATGGGCGCAATTTATTCCCTTCAGTGTCAGTTTCCACCACACGCTCATGACAGTACTGTACAGTGCAGTCCATGACCCTCGACCAGGTTTTATGTCAGAACACCAGCTTCTGCATCAGCAGCATTGCACGCATGTGTTGTGGTGCGTAGCTTTATAACATGCGGTTGAACCTTTCTGAGCCTTAAAGGTTTTAGTTGCACTGCTGTCTATGCAGGGTCAGAAAGCTCTCAGATTTCATCAAAAATAATTAATCTGTGTTCCAAAGATGAACTAAGGTCTTACAGGTTTGGAACGACAAGAGGGTGAGTAATTAATGACAAAATGGGTGAACCATCCATTTAAATATCCAGAATATAACATAAGACTACTTACAAAACATGTCTTGTAAAAATCAGTGGGGTTGTCGCGGTTCATGGGTTCACAGACTCATTCTCGCTCTTTCTGTGTGTGCATGTTGGGAGTGTGGGCGTGATTGTTAGTGTGATTTGCGCCAGCTGTAGCTTGTTTGCTCAGCTATTTAACACCTGCGTTTTCCGTCCCGTGTTGTCAGATCGTTTGGTTCTGTTCATGTGTGTAGGCGTGTGTTCCAGTTTTTCCTCTCTCGGATTACCTTGCCTGGATTCTGTTTCTGGTTCTCCTCGATCGCTTGGATTGTTTATCGGATGTTTGTCTGCCCATTCGCCTCCCTGTGCTACCTGGAGAGACTGACCATTCACATGCTTCTCGCTATTGTCTGGACACTACACAATAAACTGTTTATATTGCACTTGCGAACTGAATACTGTCTTGTTATTATGATGGGGTCTTCTCCAAGGAGGAGTGGAAGGCCATGCAGAACGGCTGTTCGTCTCCCAATATCAGTTCTTCTCCGCGTAATGCAAACATAGAATTCAGCGAAGCTTTAGGAAAATGTTTTTTCATGTCTTCCACCATATTTTTCTTTTTGGGACTCCATGCTGGTTTCATCTTCACCATCAGGGAAATTAATCTCAAACCTCTTGGGTCTTTTGATGTTTTTCTGAGCCTGTTGTCCTCTTTTTTTCCCACCACCTTTTTTTTTTTTTTTGGTAAGTACCTTTTTTTGGTAAGAAACACTCAAAAGGGGGCAGACAGCATGCTAAGCACTACATTGCTGGTTGGAGTCAACATTATATTGGTCCAAATGATTTAGAAATGGTTGCCATATACTATAAAATTTATCTAGATTACCCATAACTTCATACCGGACTCTTTCCATGGGCAATATTCCAGTTAGATAGGTCAACCAGGTCTTAAACTGAGGGATAGTGTCCATTTTCCACAGCCTTAGAATGAATATATCTGTCCTCACCAAAGTCATGGCAAAGAAAGCGGTACTGACCATTTTGTGCTCTTACTAAACAGATAAGTGCTGTCTTTAAAAATGCATTCTCTGCGCAGCACGAGTTGCCGAATCATCCAGCAAAACAAGATCACCCATGACACTATAGCAACATTTCAAAATAAAGGCTTATCTTACTTAGTATTTTTGGCTTGTTTCTAGTCAAAATATCTGTAAATTCTTAAATCATGATGCCTGAATGGAGGGAGGGGGGTCATTTTATTTATTTGGTGCAGATCTTAAAAAAGGCCTTTAAAGTCTAGAATTTAAGCCTAAATATCTTGCAGATACCCTGGAGCTATTTTAGTTGAAGCCCTCTGGTTTAGAGGTTATCGGAAAGAAATGCCACAAAACAGGCTGGCGCGTCTGTTGACCCCAGAGGGTTAACCTTGTGTAATAGGTTCTTATATTTCATTGGCTGATGGTGGCCATGTTTTTTAACATACCAATGTCCATAGAGACAGTTTGCACAAAGACGTGGCATGCTGAGTTTCAAGTAAGTTGGACGTTTCAACGGTTGCGTAGTTAGAGCAATTTTCATGTTTTTTTATTTTATAGCATCACCTAGTGGCCAGTCACTATGGGGTTGTTTTAAAAAGGAAAAGGAAAAGGAAAGGAAGTGATGTGTGGCCAAGTATGGTGACCCATACCTGGAATTTGTGCTCATCCAAGTACACACCACACACACACACACACACAAACACGCACGCACCCGGAGCAGTGGCCAGCCATATTGCCATATTGGCACCCGGGTAGCAGTTGGGGGATCACCTCAGTCATGGTACTGAGGGTGGAGAGAGTTCTGGTTATTCACTCCCCCCACCTTCAATCCCTGCCAGACCTAAGAGTCAAACCCGCAATCTTTTGATTACAAGCCCGACTCCCTAACCATTAGGCCACAGCTGCCCCCATGGCAGTTTTACCTGTTTTACTGTGACCTCAGATTGAGGTTGTACACATGTGCCAAGTTTGGTGAAAATATCACACTCTGACTTATAGCCATTTTAAGAAAAATTGACTCCACTCATTTTAAATGTTTTAGTGGCCTGTCAGAACTGTGAATGAAATTTCCAATTTTTTTTTTCTAATAATAGTTATTCTGACTCAAGAGAATGTTTCTGTACTGCTTGTGGAAAAAGCTAGCAGTAGTTTGCATAAATAGTTTAAAAAAAAATAATAATAATTTTTTTCTTAGATGGATATGAAATCCGAGATACAAATTTTGTTTGTATTGACCAAAGGATTCCGATGATATAAGTCACTTTCATGATTCACCAGTTTCATAACTTCATAAGCCACCAATTTACTTTCGAATTGGAAAAAAAAAAAAATTATTTCACAAAAATGAATATCTCTTACCATGTTTATTAGTTTTCATGTGAACAAATAAAATCATATATGTGAGACAGTATGAAGGTGAGTTAATTATTAGAAAATCTTTCTTTTTGTTTGTAATGTGGCTTTAAACTGTTTCGGTAATATTACAATTAAACTATATAAACTGTATAATAACTACATACTACATTTTCACAGCCTAACGTTAACAGAACTAAGTTATACATTCACTGTTTTAATTAATACATTAATAACCCTACAGGGTTGATGTACAAATCTACAGGTATTGATCATGCTAATATTGACAGAAGTTAACTGCAATTACAAACAGATGTAGCTCATGTTTTTATGCCATTGCACAATTAATTTTGCACAATTAATAACATTGCAACATGTCCTCTATTGGTTGTTGCATATTTGTGACCCTGGACCACAAAACCAATCTTAAGTCGCTGGGGTTCATTGGTAGCAATAGCCAAAAATACACTGTATGGGTCAAAATTATTGATTTTTCTTTTATGGCAAAAATCATTAGGAAATTAAGTAAATACCATTTTCCATTAAGATATTTTGTAAAATTCCTACTGTAAATGTATGAAAACTTCATTTTTGATTAGTAATATACATTGTTAAGAACATTATTTGAAGAACTTTAAAGGTGATTTTCTCAATATTTTGATTTTTTTGCACCCTCAGATTCCTGATTTTACAAACTAACAAACTATACATCAGTGAACAAGCTTGTTTATTCAGCTTTCATATGATGTATAAATCTCAATTTCGAAAAAAATGACCCTTACCACTGGTTTTGTGATCCAGGGTCACATTTGTTTGTATTTGTGATTTTAAATCATCTCTGCAGTCCTAATAAAGGTTCATTTTATTGACAAACGTAGTATATTGTATAACAGTAAAATAATAAGTCCCGCAAACTGTGAAATAAAATGCAGCAAACAAAAATAATAAATTGTCTTGTTTTGGGGGAAAAAATATGATTCTAATTTTGTCTAATAGCACACAAATAGGCAGCATGTATTCAACCAAGAATTCAACTATGAATAACTCTGGCATGTTATTTTTTATCTACGTGTTTGTGTTTCATATATTTGAAATGTTGGCGTGTGAACGGGACTTCTATTTTCTTCACACTCCAGTGCAGTCGGTGGCGGTAACACACCATAAGTTGGCTTGTGAACAACCAAAAAAACGATACAAGAAGAAGAAGACTTTTATTTTGGTGCGGCGCAGTCGCATCATTCGTCTACGCTGCTCTACGGCATCTGCTGTGATTCGGCTGAAGAAAGGTTTGTGGTTTTAAACATTTATAGTGTTTACATGCAAACGGTCGAGTCTGTCTTATAGTTTTTACAAGCGACGTAAAGCTGATTCCTTACTATAGACTGTAACGTTGTAGCGCTTTAACGTTTATGCAGGTTATTCTGTGTAATTAAAGCGCATCCGAAACGTGAATAGCAGAATCGTGAATTAGTTTATCATAAACAGGAATTGCGAGTCAATTGAATCATTTGCTTCCCAACGCGATTCTGTTTCGAATCGCTCGATTGAGCGTTTAGTGTTTTTATCTAATTATGGCCTGGTTTCAGACCGGGCTTAGGTCAGAAAAAACATTGGTGGTGTGCATCTTAAGACAAAACAAAGGCACCGACATATTTTAAGATCAGTCAGTGCGAGTTTCTTTAGGTTGAAACAGCTCACACTTGCATTTTAATCTATGCATTGCCTTTGCAACTGTAGGTATGTCATAAAGCAGGGCTGCCCAACCCTGTTCCTGCACACTTTATGGTTGTTCAAGTCATGTCGGATAGATGGTATTTACGAGCTGAACGCACATTACGAGTGGGAAACTCCACATTTTCCTTAAGACCCGAGTTTTCGAGTTGGGGGCGTGTCAGTGAAATTTGTTGAAATAAATAAAAATTGTTATTTTTTGTAATGCACAATAAAACTATATGTTACATATACAAAATATTGTATAATTATCTATGATGCAATTTAAATCACCTCCAATAAATTGAATAAAAACAGAAAAAAAGCAAAAACACAATGATGCACACTCCTTATTTGTCATTTTGTAGATGCAGAGTTAAAAAAAAAAAAAAAAAAATCTGTAGAAAAGGTAACTCGCCATCTTGTTCCGGACTTGAATGCCGCATTAGTCCCAGCCCTGCTCCGACACAGCTGTCTGTAATTATCAAGTGCTACCTACGAGATGAATTAGCTGTTTCAGGTGTGTTTGGACAGGGTTGGAGCTGGCAGATCTCCAGGAACAGGGTTGGGCAGCCCTGCCATAAGGCCATTAATTATATCTCCGAGTCCCTTACCAGCCGAGCTCAGTGTTGCCAGATCGGGTTGACGGTTTCCAGCCCAAAGGGCTCACCAAAACCTGCCCACTACAACAAAAACTGGCCCAAAATTTTAACTGTCAGCATAATGTGATAGAGTTGTATTGCCATGTCAATCAAGGTTGATAAGGACCATTTTAGCTCCTTAGAAAGTGATGATGAAAAAGTAAAGATAAATCAATTTCACAGGAATATGGATCCAAACAGGGCAAATGCATTAAAGGGAGTCAGAAAATATGCTTTAGAATGTCCAGAAATTTTTCAAAATGGCAATCAAGAAAACTTTAACACTTGGAAAAAACACATGCGTCATTTTCACTGTCCACAGTAAGAATACGCATTTTTTTTTTGTGTGTGTGTGTGTGTGCAAAAAGTGTACAATAAAGTGATCAGAAAGCAATGTCATTTAGCTGGCATTTACTGTTTTGATTTTCATTAAATCATTCAGGTGTTCTCTTATTTTAGTTACAATTATATTTAGAAGTCTTCTATTCATCGTCATGTGTAAACAACGTTGTGAGATTTGAGTCACTCTTAGACTTGTGTAATTTATATTTAGGCCACTTTGTCATTGTAATCACTTAAATAAAATGAATTAATGAATATATAACGTTAGCTGCACATTCAAAATCTTGCCCTTAATAGCACCAAAACCCTTCCCCATCACATCTCACCAACATAAAAGATGGTAAATTGATTGACAGGTCTCTGTTAAACTGATCCAATAAGAGTTGCATTAAGGAAAAATGAGTTGATGCACTACACATTATTTTACGGTGATAATTTGACCTCTAACATATTAAACATCACTAAAGATAAAAGCGGAGTAAAAAGCAGCAGATTTGGTGGCTTTTCATTTATTTTTTTTGGATTAAGCAATCAGATTCCAAAAATCAGTACTTATAATAAGAGTAAGTTATATTTTAAAATACTCATAATTAGACAGTTACAGTTACTTTTTTTATGGATTACATCAGGGGTGTTCAAACCTTTTTTTTTTTTTAAAGGGAGCCAGATTTGATGATTATTATAATAGAACTTTTCTGAACAGTAAGATTTTTAATGAAGAGGTGTCTTCTGCTCACCAAGCCTGCATTTATTTGATCCAAAGTACAGCAAAAACAGTAAAATGTATGTAATGTAAGTATTTTTACTACTTTAAAAGATTTCTATTTGAACATATCTTATTTTCCTGATTTCAATGCTGAATTTTTAGCATCTTTACTCCAGTCACATCATGCTTCAGAAATCATTACAATATTCCGGTTTTCTGCTCAAAAAACATGTATTATTATTATTATTATTATTAATTATTATTATTATTATTATGTTGAAAACAGCTGAGTATACTTTTTTTCAGGTTTCTTTATACTTTTTAGAAGTATTTATCTGAAATAGAAATCTTTTGTAACATTATAAATGTCTTTATCATCACTTTTGGTCAATTTAAAGCTAATCTAAATAAAAGCATTAATTTCTATAATTTCTTTCCCAAAACAAACAAATAAACAAATTATTCTGACTCCAAGCTTTTGAATGCTACAGTGTATAATGTTACAAAAGCTTTTCATTTCAAATAAATGCTGATATTTAGATCTTTCTATTCATCAAAGAATTCAGATTTACTTAACTGTTTTAAATATTATTATTATTATTATTATTATTATTAATATTAATATTAATATTAATAATATACCTGTTTCTTGAGCAGCAAATCAGCATATTAGAATAATTTCTAAAGGATTATGTGACACAAGACTGGAATAATGATGCTGAAAATTCAGCACTGATCACAGGAATAAATTACGCTCTAAAATATGTTCAAGTAGAAAGCAGTTAATTTAAATAGTAAAAATATTTCACAATATTACTGCTTTTGCTGTATTTTGTATCAAATAAATGCAGGCTTGGTGAGCAGAAGAGACATAAAAAAACCAGTTTAAAATTTTTGACTGGTAGTGTTCACATTAGTAATATAATACTATTCGGCATGAATATCCTACATTTCTGCCACAATACCACAGTTACTGTTACTACAGTAAATCCATTGTAAATGTAAGTGATTTGTGGATTCTAACTGCATTGTTGTCGCTGTTTCTTTCTTCTTTAAATTAGCTTAAATTACTGCAACATGCGTGGTTTGTATCGGAGAGCTCTGCTCCAAACTCAAACGCTTCTCACAAAATCTCACAGCGCTGTTTAGTGGTCACGTGATCGAGATCAGTCAAAGAGTAAATGCATTTATTCTGAGCTCACGCCGTGCTGTCTTTAGGCAGAGTTAATTTTAAAAATTAAGTTAAGTTTAAAAATTATGTTTAGTGGACCGCATATAATACAGTAGACAAGCAGCCGTTTGAAATTCATCTACGGGCCGCATTTGGCCCGCGGGTCGGACTTTGGACACCTCTGGATTACATGATTACATATTATGCACACAACGGCAATAAATTATTCATAAATCATTGATTCTTCTTAATTTCTCTTTCATCTTTTAAATTTTCCTTACTAATATAGTTTACCGCGTACATTCAGAAAGTTCAGTTTTGTGGACGTTCACACATCACTAGTCATTAATCAGGCGGCGACACAGCATGTGACCACTGGATTTAGAAAAAATCATTTCAGGTTTAAGAAGGGTTTCAACACTGCACCAACTACTGATAAACACAGTCATTTTTGTTTGAATTATCACTCTAGTTTTTTTTAACCATGTATTATGACGGCTTTTGTCTTTTAACCTTATTTCTTATTTACATGTAATGCAGGCATTCCAAAACTTTTTGTCATCTTAAACCTTATTCACCAAATATTAACTTTAAGTGCCCCTGAGATTTCAAAATAAATATTTCAATAATTAAGTATCACATTTGCATGTTCATGATTTCTTTGATGTTAATGGTCACATTGATTAAGATAGGACTTGGTCTTGTATGAGCTGACCGGAGGGGTTGCAAATATGGCCGCTGAGTGAATTTATTTTCTTTCTCTTTGCATTTTTTACATCATTATGGTTCAAGATAATCCTATTTAAATCAATTTGATAAACAAGTTAAGTGAAAAGTAATCTAAAAGTAATCTGATTACATTAACATAATGCATTTTAGGTACACATTTTAGGTACTGACTACAATTTTTGTCATGTAATCTGGAATCAGTAACGGATTGCAATTTGTAAGTAATCTACACAGCGCTACTTACCAGTGAGCTGACTACTGAATTAGGGAGCTGACTGAGACTTAGATCTGAGATTTAGTTTGGATTGATTTTTCTTTGTTATTGTCCAAACACAGAGAAAAACTCTTGCTGAGATCCTGCTGAGATTATAACGATGGCGTTTATTAAGGAGGAGAGTGAAGACCTGACGATTGAAGAAACATTCAGAGTCCAACATGTAGACGCTGAGCAACAAACAGGTTGGTTTTCATTCTCATTTGATTCTTATTAAAATGCTAGGCTCTAAAGGAAGGCATTTATTTATATATATATACAATATTATAATTATTATGATTACTATTATTTCAGTCCTCAAAGACGATATTTTACAAAAAATAAATAAATAAATGAACAGAGATACCGAAAAAGGTGTAGGCCGAAGCCTTGCTTATTATGCCTACACTTTATACATTATTAACTGATGAACAACATTGTTTACTAAATTAGATAACACAAGATAAACAAAATTACATAAAACATTTCGTAAAAAATGTACATGCGTAATTCCAAAAATACTTGATAGTATGAAAGTGTACTTAACTGTTAAATATTAATAATAGCAATAAACATGTTTATTATTGATAATAATCAAGTTATTGATGATAATAAAGTTGAAATGCTACTAGAGTAAAGCCAAAATATTACGAGCATAATGTCAAAACTATGAGAATAGTCTAAATATTACGAGAATAATATCGAAATGCTACGAGAATGAAGGCAAAATTATGAGAATAGCTGAAATACTATGAGAATAAAGCTGAAATTATGAGAATAATGTTGAAAGCACAAAAATATTCTAAATATTACAAGAATAATGTCAAAACTACGAGAATGAAGGCAAAATTATGAGAATAGTCAAAATATTACGAGAATAAAGGCGAAATTACGAGAATAGTCTAAAAATTACAAGAATAATGTTGAAATATTACGAGAATAATGTGGAAATATTACGAGAATGAGGAAATATTGCGAGAATAATGTCGAAACTACGAGAATAAAGACAAAATACAAGAATAAAGCCGAAATACT
Organism: Labeo rohita; assembly: GCF_022985175.1. Lineage (NCBI taxonomy): Eukaryota > Metazoa > Chordata > Actinopteri > Cypriniformes > Cyprinidae > Labeo > Labeo rohita. The sequence goes on from NW_026129217.1 coordinate 4,984,237, forward strand.
ATGAGAATAAATGCAAAATACTACGAGAATGAAGGCAAAATTATGAGAATAGTCAAAATATTATGAATGTCAAAACACTACGAGAATGAAGCCGAAATGCTACGAGAATAATGTCAAAACTACGTGAATATGCTAATTATTACAAGAATGATGTCAAAACTATGCGAATTTGAAATATTATGAAAATAAAGTCAAAATACTACAATAAAGCTGAAATGCTACGAGAATGAAGGCAAAATTATGAGAATAAAACCGAAATACTGAGAATACAAAATTACGAGTCGAAAATTAGTCGGAAGTACTATGAAGTCGGAAGTACTATGAGAATAAAGCCGAAATGCTACGAGAATAAAGTTGAAATACTATAAGAATAAAGGCGAAATTATGAGAATAGTCAAAATACTACGAGAATAATGTCGAAAAATATTACATCAAAATGTATCAAAATATTAATATTTTATATTGTATAGGCCAGGAGTCACCAAACTTCAACAAACGTCACGTAACATCAACAAAAACATGAACAAACACTGAACGATTGTCTTTCTATTAACTAACATTAACACAGATTAATAAATATATTGTTTCATGTTTGTTTGTATACCGCACGGAAGGTTTATGCACATAGCTCAAGTCATCTTTTACATTTTTAGTGTGTCTCTGTAGCAGAATTACAGCACCACATACTGGTCTGGCAATTATACTACATTGTTTTGTGTCGGTTTTGTGGTTTTGTGTGGACGCAGATATTTCTTGAGACGAGGAAAAAAAAAAAAAGATTGGATGGAGTGAGTTCTGGCTTTGTGTGGACATAGCCTTATTGTATAGCAGCAGTATGCTTTCGTGCTTACAGCAGCATACATATTTTAGCTATTTTGTTGATCTCTCATCCAGCTTTGTTGAGGGGTTATTTTATGCTATTTGTGCAGCAGCAGTATGTCTTAAATACTCACAGCACCGCATCACCATATGCTTCGTCAGTAGGAAGTTCCTGTACTTGCTTGCAGCAGCAATAATTTACAACTACAGCAATAACCAACAGCAGCAGCAGCGTAGCAGATCTATACCACCAAGACCAAATGCGTTAACATTGTCATATCCATTACCATGCTAAACTTTTCAGAGACTTGTCATGACAGAAATGTTGGTAAATGTTTTGATGTCTGTTTCTTTGTGTTGTTTAACTATGCTAACTTTTATTTGCCTTGTTGTTTTTTCCTATAGACCTCATGCCGCTGAAAGAGGAGTGCATAGTACCGAATGAAACAGAAGAGAAAGAACAAAACGAGCCTCATCATGATTTTATAGCCAGAGAAGAATCTTTCAGTCGGCCACAGACTGAAAAAACTCTATCACAGAAAACGGATCATAAAACAGGAACAAAAAGTTGTTTCACAACTTTTCACTGTGAAAAGGGTTTCAGTGAACATGGAAACCTTAAAGTCCACATGAGAGTTTGCACTGGAGGGAAACCTTTCACCTGCCAACAGTGTGGAAAAAGTTTAAATAGAAAAGGAGACCTTAACAGACACATGAGAATACATGCTGGAGAGAAGCCTTTCACCTGCCCTGAGTGTGGAAAGAGTTTTACGCAAAAAGTAAATCTTAAAATCCACATGAGAGTTCATACTGGAGAGAAGCCTTACCCCTGCAAACAGTGTGGAGTCAGTTTTAATCATGAAGGAAACCTTAACAGGCACATGAGAGTTCACACTGTAGGGAAGCCTTTCACCTGCTCTGAGTGTGGAAAAATATTCAATAGAGAAATAAACTTTAATAATCACATGAGAGTTCACACTGGGGAGAGCCGTTTCACCTGTCAACTGTGTGGAAAGGGTTTTATTCAAAAAGTAAACCTTAACAGGCACATGAGAATTCACACTGAAGATGCGCCTTACACCTGTCAACAGTGTGGAAAGACTTTTACTCAAAAAGTAAACCTTAAAATCCACATGAGAGTTCACACTAGAGAGAGTCATTTTATCTGCCAGTTGTGTGGAATAAGCTTCATTAAAAAAGGACTCCTTAATAAACACATGAGAACTCACACTGGAGAGAAGCCTTATGTGTGTCATCATTGTGAAAAAAGTTTCAGCCAAAAAGGAGACCTTAACTGCCACTTGAGAATTCACACTGGAGAGAAACCTTACACCTGCCCTGAGTGTGGAAACAGTTTCAAACAATCTGGATGCCTTAAAGTGCACATGAGAACTCACACTGGAGAGAAGCCTTTCACCTGCAAACAGTGCGGAGTCAGTTTCACTCACAAAGGAAACCTTTACAGGCACATGAAAATTCACACTGAAGGGAAGTCTTTCACCTGCCAACAGTGTGGAAACAGTTTCAATAGAAAAGGAGACCTTCAAGCCCACATTAGTGTTCACACAGGAGGGATTCCCTTCACCTGCCAACAGTGTGGAAAAAGTTTTACTCTAAAAGGAAACCTTAACAAGCACATGAGAAAGTTACACTGTGTATCTTAAAAACAATCTTGATCAACACCTGAGGATTCATTTGAGAGAACTGTTTTATATCATCAGCGTAATAACGTTATGATGTGAAGGAAGCTCAGAAGTGAAGACCAGTAGGCTCCGGTGTATATTCAGCAGGATTTTATATTGAGAAGGTGCTGTGTGGCATCGTTAGAGTTGGGGTGCACGATCTCGGACTCAAGTCTAAGCTTGAGTCCAATTATTAATGGGTTAGACATGGACTCAGACATTTTGGGCTCATGATGTGGACTCAACTATACTCTGTAAAATTCCTGTGTAACATTAAAGGGATAGTTGACTCAAAAATGAAAATTCTGTCATTAATTACCCTCATGTCGTTCCAAACCCATAAGACCTTTGTTCATCTTCAGAACACGAATTAAGATTGTTTCTGGCCCTGGGAACATTTCAGTTGTGTTGCTGTCAAAACTAAGTAAGGACATCTGTAAAACAGTCCATGTGACATCAGTGGTTCAAGCGTAATTTTACGAAGCTATGAGACTACTTTTAGTGCGCCAAGAAAACAAAAATAACAACTTTACAATTCTTCTCTGACGAATCACATTATCCGACATTATGGAGAGTACTATGATGCATGCAACTCTGAACGTGCTGTCTTTAATACAGAGTTCTGGCACTACATGGCGCAGTGATAGGTCTAACTCAATCTGTCATAATGACATCATTATCACATGGCACAGCTGATTGGTCTCTCCTGTATCAGTAGCCAATGAGCTCGCTGCTCAACATTCAAATATGACAAGTGTTTGCTATAGCAAACACTTTATGTATGCATGTTATATGTGCAGCAGCAGTATTTCTTACATGCTCACAGGAGCATGTTGTGGATGTATTGACATTGTCATGTACATTATACCATGCCAATCCCTTTGACAGTTGTCATAACTGAACTTCATTTTTGGGCCTGGGAACATTTCAGCTGCATTGTGGTCAGAAAGCTCATGGATTTCGTCATATTTGTCACCACACCAGCAGGCAGCAGAAGCACCTTCTGAGGCTTGTAGATATAAGATGCATCACATTCAGGGCACATTTGAAGGCCAGTGGCGCAACAAAGGCTGTCCCAATTCGAAAGCGACATCAAATGTGCTCTCCTATTCGCAGGCAAATGAAGGATACAGCTGATGGAGTGCACTGATAGAATTCAGAGTGCACCGGTGATGACGGGATTTTTATTTCCTGTCTTAATAATTTTATTGAGTTACTTTAGTAAAGTACTTTCATTAACCACATTATTAGTGCATTAAGGAAAAACTACATGCCTTTAAATCCTTAAGTCAAAGTATTATCTTTCATACTGTAATGTACTTAAGCTATAAAGAGTAAAAGTAAAGATATGCATTCTGCAGAAAAAAACATTTTATATATGATGTTCTTGCATTAACATTACTGCTGCACTGCTGTGTATGTTGCATTTTACTTCTGAATATTCAAGGTTGTTACTTTTAAAGGGTTACTCCTCCCCAAAATGAAAATTTTGGTGCTAATCACTTACCCCTGTGTCGTTCCAAACCCATAAAAGCTTCATTCATCTTCAGAACACAATTTAAGATATTTTGGATGAAAACCAGGGGATTGTCCAGATTTTGACTGTCACATTGACTGCCAGGTAAATACCTCTGTCAAGACCCAAGAAACTATGAAAGACATCATCAAAATGGTCCATCTGCCATCAGTGGTTCAATATGAATTTCATGAAGCGATGAGAATACTTTTGGTATGCAAAGAAAATAAAAATAACGACTTTATTCAACAGTTCGCCTCATCTGAATCAGCGTTGACCTGGCAGTCAAAATCCCCTGGTTTTCATCCAAAATATCTTAAATTGTGTTCCAAAGACGAATGAAGCTTTTACGTTTTTTGGAACGAGAAGGGGTAAGTGGTTAATGGCACAGTTTTCATTTTAGGGTGGAGTAACCTTTTAAAATACCTTATATACTGTAGTGCTTCCCACAGACTTGTAGTCTGTTTGCAAAGGCACCCCTTCCTGGTTGTTTGTTGAGATTGGGGACTAATGCTGTGCTAAAGTAAGTACACAAATCCAATAGAAAAATGTAAAATTCTGATGAAATTTATTTCCATATTAAATATCTCCCCCACACTCTAGCTCCACCATTTAAGGCACATTTTGCACCCTTTATTTGACCAAGCAATTTTACATGGGCTTCCATGGGAAAAAATATGCTAATGCCTCTAGGTCCATTTATGGAGATCCTCAGACAGGCAAAGAGGTGTTTCCCTTTAAAGGAGTTGTTTACCTCCAGAACAAACATTTACAGATAACGTGCTCACCCCAAGATGTTCATGTTTTTCTTTCTTCAGTCGTAAAGTCTGTTATGTTGTTATGTTTCTTGAGGAAAACATTTCAGGATTTCTCTCCATATAGTGGACTTCTATGATGACCACGAGTTTGAACTTCCAAAATGTAGTTTAAATGCAGCTTCAGAGGGCTCTAAATGATCCCTGCCAAGGAAGAAGGGACTTACCTAGTGAAACAGTTGGTGATTTTCCCCCAAAAAATTGACAGTTTATATACTGCTTAACCTCAAATGCTCGTCCTGTTTAGCTCTGTGTATTCTGGTTAATGACAGTTGGGGTATGTCGAAAAACTCCTATCTCATTTTTTTTTTCTCCAGCTTCAAAATTGTCCTGCATTGCTGCAGAAGTTCAAGAAGTTCAACGCCCTTTACAAAAAAGGTAAAACAACGATGTAGGTCAATTTTGAAGTTGGAGAAGAAAATGAGAGGAGTTTTTATACATAACCTTAACTGTCTTGAGTCAGAATACAGAGAGTTCAACGACAGCAAAGCAAGACAAGCGTTTGAGAATAAAAAGTATTTAAATTGTATTTTTTTAAAATGTAAATAACTGATCGTTTCACTAGATAAGACCCTTCTTTCTCGGCTGGGATCATTTACAACCGCATTTGGGATTGTTTGAAGCCGCATTTAAACTGCATTTTGGAAGTTCAAAAACGTGACACCATATCAGTCCATTATATGGAGAAAAATGCAGAAATGTTTACGACTTAAAGAAAGACATGAACATCTTGGATGACAAGGGGGTGAGTACATTATATGTGAATCTTTGTTTTGGAAGTGGACTTCTCCTTTAATGGCTTCTACTTTTCTTAACCTTTAAATGCGTGACTGTTCCCCAGTCATTATTACATATTCGGGTCTTTAGCGGCCCGGACCTTTATATCTAGTACGGATGGATCTCTAACTGCTGCAATAGCAAAAAACTTTCTTGAAATTTTAAGAACAATTACAGAGGAAAAAATGTTTGTTTTGTTATTTTGTTACTTTTTGAAACTTAGAAGGGTTCAATTTGAGCAAATGATTTTACTATCGCCATATCGTCAGAGCGCATTTCTGTAGTTCATTCAGCATCTGGCTCATATTTGCCATCTCAGTCATATTCGCAAAACTATCGTTTTCAATGACTTCAAAATCATTGTTTTGATCGCTGGCAGCTTATTCACCATATCCACCATCAAATGACAGTGACATTTATATTTTATTGCATACAGTTATTGCTCTGCAGTAAAGCCATTCAGACCCATTAAAAATTTGCTGATGATATTCTTTTGTTTTATGTCTGCAATAATTACGAGTGAAACGTCACTTCATTATTGTCTATCAAACAGTGCCACCATGAGGACTAAATGAGAATTGCATGCATTTAGTCATCAGATATTTACATATTTACAGACAAAAAACATACTTACACTATCACACACTTCAGGTCTCTAGCGACCCTATACACTTTTTACAAAAAATTAATCAGAAAACAGACATTCTTTGACATTTTATTGTATTTTTTCTCTTGTTTTATTGTTTATAATGAATAGATTGAGGAATACTAAGAAAGCTGTTGTCAAACTTTAAAAAAATAAAGGAGGGAGAGTGTAGTAAATGATGTCCTAGGTCACTAAAGACCCAAGGTATGCATTTAAGGGTTAATGGTATATAGTGCCAGTTTATCAGGAAGTGACGATTTTGTTCTCCTTGACTTGTTGAATGGAAACAGTGCTTATTCACAAACGTTTTATGCAATATTCCAATTTGCACATAAGTTAAATCCGCAACTTTGAATGGAAACTCATTTTTTGTCAAATACTAGAATACAGAATGGTTCTGAAATGCAATGGGGAACTCATAACCAGTGGACATGACGGTGGGCAGATCTTTTTTCAGCTGCTCTCTCACAATTTGTAAGTATTCACTACAGATGAACTTGAACCTGCAAGTGTCGCTATCAACAAAACTGAAGTCAACAAGACAACTTTTATCATTTCCCCTCAACACCAGCACGTTTTGTTGTAGCAGCATTGTTTTTCAGATGCTTTCAAATATCCTTGTATGGTGTATCGATCACATCACATCACTTGCTATTGTTACACCGTTTGCCCTGGTGTACATGATAGACCTGAATACCTGAGAATACTTATAGAATACCTGATTTTACAATAGTACCTTACAATAGTGCTTGAACTAGCTCTGGGGTGTGTTTTCCAGCACCTCTTTGACATTCTTATTCTTATACATTTTCTATCCTCTTCTTTTAAGCCTTCAATCAGAGCAGGGGTAGGCAACGATGGTCCTGGAGTTTAGCTCCAACCCTGAAAACAAAAAATTACCCTCCTGTAGCCCCAGTAATCCCAGTAATATGAACTTTACATAAATAAATCACAACTATCTCGTGCTATGGGCACAGCCATTGATAAAGGCTGCAGCGGACGCTTTTTTTACACGGAAGTGTGATAAAGGCCCATTTTTAGTCATAAATCAACAGGCAAAAACCTGTAAGCAACTATTTTCCTATACACTTTTTGTAATTTTAGTTATTATGAATGTGATCGAGTTGTGTATCCTAATGCAGGGAAAGAGTCATTCCCTCATGTGTGACTTACATGTACAGATGCAAATAAGGAGGAGTCCATGCACACTTCAAACATCCATCATGTGTTACTCATACAATTCTGAATTATATATATATATATATATATATATATATATATATATATATAATTAATCTTATATAATATAATTTAATTATTTTGACAATTGACTGGTGTTTGTGTTTGAAACAACACACAACATACATGCATAACATTTAGGTACATTTGAGTTGAGTTAAACTTACATTAATACTGATTATGTATATGTAGTAAAAAGCATATAATATAATAATTAAAAACAATAACAATAACATAATAATTCCTGAACAGTATTGTAATTTATAAACTTCCATCTCATTGAAGTCACAGTATGCAGAGATGAGACACTTTAGGAAAAAAAAATTTTATGCACCTGCCATTTTTTGAGATTTTGGGTTTTTTGCCGTTTCCTTTTTGCAAAGTATTTTTCAGAATAGTGTAAAGAAAACATCAAAAATATACTTCAAAGTATTTCTTTTATAGCACTTTATCTATGTGTATCTGAAGATTTAAATTAGAATTGATATCTTTAAAGGCTGTTTTCTCAAAATTACATTTTTTCTCCTGCTCTGACTCAAATATCTATACTACAGCATCATGTTCATACCCTAGCCTTTACAGTTTTATTCCTCTCTATATGTATATTTTACACAGAGTTTTACCTAATTTCAGACATTTAATTTATTTCTTAATTCTGAATTTTTTTTTTTTCTGATTGTTGATAGTATTTTCTGATTTACAGAGTAATACAAAGAGAAACCCAAAAACTCCCGCTGTAGTATTTTACACCTGACCGATGTTCGGATATTTGTTCTAGAAAGCTATGCAAATTAGTGCATATTTAATTAGATAATGCCTCATTTTCATATTTAAACCTATTTCAGAAACTCTGTAATACAAAAAAAGTTTGCAGTTTTTAATGTAATCAATTAATTGGGTAAATACGGTGATAACTGTTAGTTATTATTTTGCCCTGTTCACCTATTGTCTCCCCTTAAAATTTTCTTCTCACAGATCCATGGAAAAGTGTCACCACATGGGTAATCGGCCCACTTTGCTGAATGAATTAGAGCGCAATTCTCTCTTTGTCGTCCATTAGGCTCTTTACACGACCAGTACCTGCATCAGCAGATCAGCATTAGATTGTCTTGCATGATACTGACTGTGAGGATCATTTATCAGATATTAATCAGCTCAATTCTGTTTTTTTCTCACCAAAAGGTTGGTGTGCTGCCATCGACCCATTTCCACTTGTTCTCTTCATCACTGTCAGTCAGACCAAACCAGATACAAGTACCAGAAAGTATGTTCTTCTGAACAAAATGCTGATGAGATGAAAACACATTTTACAACAGACAACAATAACAACTGAGCTGACAACCTATCACCTATGCCAGGATGTGTTTCGCTCACTTGTGCCTCTCTGTTGTTTATGGTGGTCAGATCTGCTCCTGGACTGGCTGTGAGGCCATGCATCTTTTAACACAAGCAGTTCATTAATTAGCTCTTTGTTCTTGTCTTCATTAAACTATACAACTTACAGATAGTACTTAAATAATACATACTGTATTCTGTTAAACAAACTTGTCTCAATGTGTCTCTTTCTTCAAACAGCTCTTTATTCTTAGACAACAATCCATCTCTCTCTCTTATGAGGTTGGTCTTTTCAGTTAGTAGCTGGTGTGTCCCTTCTGTGAGGTTGGTAATATTAGTTAGTAGCTGGTTTTTCTCTTCTGTGAGGTTGGTAATCTTGGTTAGCAGCTGGTGTAACTCTTGTGTGTGGTTTGTGCTCTTTGTATTGATGTGGACACACAGAGCTATGACTGCGGTCAGCAGAAGAACGCACAGCAGCACCGAACACACTGTAGCTGCTTTGTAGTGCTTCCTCACAGAAATCACCTCCTGAAAACCACAGGCATCAGCAGAAATGTTACTACGCATACACAAATGTTTGTACTGTAATGAAATAAGTCTCAGTACCTGTGTGCCATTTAAGGAACGTTAAAGGGATAGTTCACCCAAAAATGACAGTTCTGACATTAATTACTACCCTCATGATGTTCCAAACCCGCAAGACCTTCGTTCATCTTTGGAACACAAATTAAGAAATTTTGATGAAATCACATCTTTTTGATGCAATCCATAGACAGCAAGGGTACTACCACATTCAAGGCTCAGAAATTAAGTAAGGATATTGTTAAATAGTCCATGTGACATTAGTGGTTCACCTGTAATTTTAAGAAGATATGAGAATACTTTTTGTGCACAAAGAAAACAAAAAATATGACTTTATTAGACAAAAAGTATTAATTTAGCTTCATAAAATTACAGTTCAACCACTGATGTCACATGGACTATTTTAACAATATCCTTACTATTTTTTTGGGCCTTGAAAGTGGTAGGACCCTTGTTGTCTATGGAGGGACAGAAAGCTCTCAGATTTCATCAAAAATATCTTAATTTGCATTCTGAAGATGAATCTAGGTCTTCTGGGTATGGAAAGACATGAGGGTCAATAATTAATCTGAGAATTTTTTTTTTGTAATAATCGAATTAATCAAATAGTGAACTGTATATCTAGATCTTCATGTAACTTTACAGCTTCATAGAGTTACAGTCTTTATAAGAAACACATTGGTCCTCAAATATCTATCATATTCTGATACCAATATTTGGCAGTGCCATGTCAAGCTGATTCATTTTTTTTTGTATAGTTCTTTTCATAATACACATTGTTTCAAAACAGCTTTACAAAATTCATACTGTTGTGCCAATAACAACTTAGCAAGTTGTTGGGCAATATGACACTATAAAACAATAGTACAACAAATTTTTGATCTAGATTTATTGGACAGTGTTGTGTAGGTCATATATCAGTTGTCGTCCAAAGCAAGAGATATCAATATTGGTCATTTTTGTTTAAAGCAAGAGTAAGTGATTCACAAAAAGTATTAATGGAAATAATATTGCATTTCACAGGTGAGAAGTCTGAAAAAATGTGAGGCTCAAGTTCAGGGATTTAGGTAAAGGTTGGTTTTGTTGATCTCCAAAAACATTCATGAAGATACAATATGTTGTCTTATGTGAAAATTAGCCAGTTATCAAATAATTTGATGTGAGTTTAACATCCAAATTCAGCAATGTTGAGAAAAAGAGTACGGCTGTAACGGAGAGACGGGAGACGAGCGGATCCAAGCGCAAACTTTTATTGATTGGACGAGACAAAGACATAGTCAGGCAGGCAGGGTCGAACAACGGCAAGCAGGTGTATGGACAGCAAACAAAGAGTAATCCTTAAACGAGCGAGGGTCAATCAGCGGCGTACGTAATCCAGACAAGGGCTAGGCAGGAGAATAGTCAGACAGGCGAGAGATCAAAAACGAGATAACAAAAACAAAACTAGACAACAGGAACACAGGGGGAAACGCTTTGTATGACCACTAACAAATCAATACTCGGCGGTGAGTGACTGGAAGACCGGGGCTTTTATACAATCCGTGATTGGTGCAAATGGTGAGAGCAGTGGCTGATGGGAAATGGAGTCTGGGGTGTAGTGCAACAGTCAATGTGTGTAAGGAAGGTGAGAGTGACATCTGGTGGTGAGCGGTCCGCAGCTCACCGACCAGATCCGTAACATAGGCTTTCATTTCAGGCAGAATTATTATATGTGATTCTGTTATTTAGTGTGGTAGAAAATTACTTGTATTACAGCAAAGATTTTAGTTTAAAACTGCAGCCCACTTCTAAGCAATTTTAACAGAATTGCAAGAAAGTCAACGCAACAATTGAATACACAAGTGAGCAACCAAGGTGAGATGATGGCAAGGAGCAATAAAATCAAATTGATGGTGGGAATTTTTCATGGGGAATGAAATGTTTTTGTTCTTAAAAGAGTCAGTGCCTTATAGGCAGTACTCCGACATACAGTGCAGTTGCGTCTCTGTGTCCCGAGAATGAATCCTGCCTCATTCTGTCTAAGAAAAATGGAAAAAGTGAAACTTTTTTTGGTAAGTCCAAGTTTCACTTGGTTCCTTTTTTGAATGTGCGTTAAAGATATGATGTAATGACCCACACATGGTCAAAAAAGGGTCAAAATGCACTTTAGACTTACAGAAATGTGTAACAATACACTGGTCGTAAAGTAGTTCTTTTTTTTACGCTTCAAATAACATTCTCAATAGTTCCCAGGCCCTTTGCCTTACTCAAGAAAAAGGAAGTTCACTGACAGAAAGAAGTGGGTGTTTGACTCACTATTCAGTTAAAAATAGAACTGGATTTAGCAGAGTAAGAGACTATTACATTACCTAACTAGGATTACTAGTGATGCTGGCATCTGTGACAGAGAGGGGCAAAAGGGCACAAAGTGTCCAAAACTATTGAGAACAAATTTGAAATTTATCAGATAATCAGGCAAATCAGGTGATACCAAGATGTAAAAACATGTGTATGACAGTGTTGTGAATTTTTTCTTAGAGACCAGGAGACGTTTTGCATATCTTGAAGCAGAAGTTTCTCTTTATTCAGATACTCACTGCTTGGCACTGCAGTCATCAAAGTCATCTACTAACTAAATCTCAGCACAGCAGAGTGTGTAGGTTTGAAGGAGGAGGAGTACATAGAAGTGGAATCAATCTAAACAAAGCATGCAAATGTGGTTCAGGAAAACAGCTCAGTAAAAGATTTTTCCCAGCCTTGATCTATTTAGCATACAAGTATCATTCAAATGCATAGGTGCTAAACAAAAGGCACAGTTGTACCTTGAGCTTAGAATTCACACTTAACTTGAGAAACCTGCCAGCTGTTCAGGAACTGCATAAAGACAAAAGGTTACTGTCTCAGGGCCTGGGCTGCCTGCTTCTTAGACTGTCAAATCATACATAACTTTTTCAGTTCATGTTGTTATATTGGAACCTATAACAAATATGCATATGATCAGCATATTTTAAACAGATTCTTAAATTTGTAATCCCACAACAGGTAAGAGGGAAAAAAAGAGATATAAAAGTAATTAAAAAAAAAAGTGATGTTTCGACAGACATGGGTACAAGCCCTGCTCACTGAATTGATGGCAGTGCAAGAATGAAAGCCCCTGGCATCAGATATGTGCATGTGTTAATAAAGTGAGAAAGTGGTAGGTTTACTGAGGACAATAAAATAAAAGGACAGGAGTGTTTCCACTGAAAGGTGAGCAGTGACCGTAACGCAGTGCCACTGCTGGAGCGATCGCTGAGTGTGACACTCCAAATAAAGACTTAAAGTCGAAGCATTTCTTTCTTATGTTATGTCTTTGTGGGAACTGGACTCATAAATCTGTGGTCACTGAACAGAGGTTTATCTCTGTTCTATTTTACAGTTTGTCAATTGATATAAGATTTTGTAGGCTTTGCATACACATGTGCACCCCTCAAAAGCCTGAAACCACATAACAGATCCCAATTTAACCCCTGTACATAGAGTTTGTAGTACAGAAGAATCCTATTTTCGATGGTGTACTGATTTATCTCTAAGAGTCTGGATAGAAGATGCCAAAAAGAAGTTTGATGATGCATCTCAAATACTGTGTTTGGCAAGCTAAAGGAAATAAACATAAAAAGCTATCATGTAATGGCCCTATTTGTGCTATTAAGTATAATACATTGGGTGTGGAGTTTTGTTAAGGTATTAGCATATTATTTCCAATGATCGAAAATTGTCTAGTATTTTTAAAGATTCTAAAGATTGTCCTAGATTGATTTTTAAATGTTTTTTAAAAAATATACAGGACATGCTTGTAGGATCAGATTTGTCTTATGGTGTGTATATGTGTGGTGTGTGTGTATATTCCAACTCTTTCGCTGGCAGTTAAGGGTGTGGGAATTGTCAGTGTGCTTTTACATATAAATGTAAGTTGTTTTTGTTTTTAGTCATCCACATATTGGTCGCAATATTTTGATACATAGTACTATTATTCGTTTGGCCATTGGATTTGTCTTATCCATTGCCTGTGTGGTCTTGCTTATGTTGGTAAAACCTCCAGATCATTGTATATTGACATTAGTGTGCATCGTATTAATAACCAGATTGGAGATGGTCACAGCCCTATCCACCTTATTTTTCAGTGTGGAAGTAAGCTATTTTCTGGTAATGTGTTAGACGTCCGGTTCATTATCCACCATAGGGAAATAACGAGAAGAATATTAAAGTGCAGTAAACAGTAAAACAGTTTGCACTACAAACCAGTGTGTTCATAATTAAGATAATACATTAAAATAATATGGTAAGATACACCAGTTTGCAGTATCAAGCAGCAAATTTAGGGTTTTGTGCAGCTAAAACTAGCTGCAAGTGGATGAGACCGGAAGCCAAACAAAAAATTTACAAATGGCTGCACCCACTCTTATGGGAAAAATAAGGTGGATATCGTTACATTTTAAACAAACGGGTCATAATGTGCTTTACAATACACTGACATAGAGAGGGTACAAAAACTGATAAGAAGTGGAGATTTTGAGAGAAATCTGTTGCAGCGTGAATGTTTATGAATTTATAATTTAAATACTTTGGAAAAATTTTATATGAAGCCTTTTCTTTAGTGTTATGTATTTTTCTTCATCTCTCTCTATATGAATTTAATTTTACTTGTAAAATGTTGTCATTGAGTCAACCATGTGCTCTAAAGTATTCTTGCATCAAATGTGAGGCCATGTGTCCGACAAATACAGTTTGGCCAAAATTGGGTCATCACAAGCACATGTAGCAGAACTACAAAAGAATTGCTGAAAAGAAAAGAATCAAGGTGCTGCGATTGGCTCAGTCAAAGTCCAGACCTCATCCTGACTGAAATACTGTGGCCAGAGCTGTGCATAAATAAGTGCCCACAAACCTCAATGATCCATGGTGACCAGATGTTCTCATTTTCTGGGCACAGGTCCAGTTTTTGGTGTTCTGTCTGCTGAAATGTCCCCGTGTTCGAGCACATTCAAAACAACCTGCACATATTCTGTAAAAGCCCGACCAATATAGCCAGCTGGCAATCGTATGATTGTGGTTATTTTCACCAGCAGAGGGTGCTGTGAGCTACACTGAATACCTAGTTTAGCCATGAAGATCTTAAATGAGAGCAGAGCACCATTATTATCGATTATCAAAAAAGACAACGTCATTGGTTTCAAGGTAGTCTCATACTAACTAATACATGTTAAATCAAAGTAATACTTTTTGAATGTGTGCACTTTGTAACAAGGCATGATATGGTTGCGGGATTGCTTTGCACACAATATTAAACATTCCTGAAACTCTGATATCATAACAATCAACTAATTAATTACACTTGCACAATTACTTTTGCAGGAAGCACTTTTTTGGTCAAAATGAGCCTAAAAGCCAAATAAAAACCTGATTAGGTGTAGAAAAGATCTGTTTCCAAAAGCAAAAACATGAAATATGAAAACTTGTAATTACTGTGTTCACAGTTCAGTACAGTAAAATATTAAACATATTTGTTGAATTCAGTTTTAATTATCATTTGTTCTCATATTTATTGTTTTATATTTATTGTTCCTCCAAACTAAACCAGCTTCAGCCCCCCATAAACACAAAGATGAAAACAAAACAGTGAAGATATATCATATCATTGTATATCATTGCCCAGAGTGAGGCAGGGCTGTAGTTTGATCCCCATCATGATATTTACTATATCCATGGACTAGTGAAGACTCTGCACTCAGTCTTACTCTATTAGTCACTCAAATCAAATGTCTCCTGTTTGCAGATGATCTAGTGCTCCTGTAACCCACAAAAAATCTCCTACACACCTTCTGTCAGATAAACCCAAAGACCCTAAGGTAATGACATTCTGAAAAAAGACAGTCACCATGACCAACATTATAACTTTTAATCAGACAAGTTCATTGTCAAACAAGAGAACAATTGTTTTCCCTTGTATACATTCAGAACTACACAAACCGTAGTATAATGTTTATGTTGTGTGTGTGTGTGTGTGTGTGTCTTTTGATAACAGACAGATTCTCCACATAGTTTCTCTCCCATGTCTTGCGTGTCTGGTTTTATAAGTTTTCTGATATGGTACTGGTTGAACAGGTTTATGTACTGAAGAAAACTTCCTCTTCCACAGGTCTTTATGAAAATGGAGAAGTGAACAAAGTTTCAGAAACTTCTGACTTCAAGACAGTTCAGTGGAGAAAAAGCTGCTCCAGCATCAAAACAAAGAAGGGCAGACTGTTACAGCTGATCTGAGGTAAAACGCCAATCAACTATCGTGGGAGCGGCCTCTGTCGGTGTGACGCAACAACGACAGGCATCTGAGAATGGCTCAGTTTGAAAAAGGGGATATTATTTTTACAGATTAATTAAAAACCACTGCAAGGACTTTTATCATTACAGGGTAGATTTGCCTTCTGATGTTTCATTTGTGCTTACTGCTTACTTCATAATCTAAGTAACATTTGAACACTTAGGTCCATATATTCACAGTGAAACTACTTCTCTTTCTTCTTGTCCTGCAGCTGTGAATTGGTGAAGGACTATGGCGTCTGTTAAAGAGATGCTGAAGAACTCATTGATGGACCTGGTAAAAATTGAACTGAAGGAGTTTCAGTGGCACTTACAGAATGATCATGAGTGTATATCAAATTCTGAAATTGAGGAGGCAGATATATTCGACACAGTAAATAAGATGGTGCGTTGTTTTGGGCCAGGCGAAGCTGTGAAGATTGCGGTTGACATTTTGAGGAAAATGAACCAGAATAATCTGGCCGAACAACTGGAGAACAAACACAAGCAAGGTAACATTAAATTCACTGTGACTGTAACGTAATTGACTGTTTACCAGTAAAATGGTTTGAAGTAAATCTCTTTTCTCTTTGCTTTGCTGATGTGTTTTGTGTGATATTTGTGATTTATGTTTCCCAGTGTCTGATCCCTTCTCATTCTCACACAGCTCAGGTTGAGGGCAATATGAAAACATCTGTCCTTGTTGGAGCTGATTCAGAACAGAGCTTGGGTAAGTAACAATCACTGCCTGTTCATAAAAACAAGAGAAAATATAACTGTAAGCAGCAACTGCAGGGCCAAGGGGCAACAATGGCAGATTAAATAGAGTATACATTGAACACGGTTTACAGAGGTCTAAGGGTGTTTTCACACCTGGCTCGTTTTATCTCTTAGCTCGGTTTAGGCATATGTAAACACGGCAATCTCGTCTTAGATCCACTCCTAAATAATCAATTCGAGGTTGCCTGATTGAGGTGGTCTCAGCCCGATTGCAAACACTCTGGGGAGGGGTCACGTGATGGAGCAATCCATGGCTCTTCTACCCATGCATAAACATCTGATGAATCAGCTGTTTGAACAAATCATTTGAATGATCGACTCAAAGACGTATCATTAATGTCATTCTCATGGTGGATTTTGATCTTATCTCCCACTTCTACATGGTGTGCATTTGAGTTGAATGTTCATATTATCAGCTTCAGCATTATCAAAAATGATGATGTGCATACAACCACTGTTGCAGTATGTGTGTGATTAATCTGAATCTGAATATAGAATAATAGTTTTTATCAGTGAATTTTATTGTGATTTGTTTTCTGTCTTAAAGGCTCAACTTCTATGGACAGTAAAACTTCTCTTTATGACTACACAGAAATCAGCCTCAGACTGAAGAAACAGTTAAAACAGAACTGTGAGCGGATATTGGTTGGTAATTCACAAAAGGGTCATCAGGAATACCTGAGTGATATTTACACAGATTTATATGTGGTGGAGAATGAGACTGGAGGAAGAGTGAATGAACACGAGGTAAGACAGATTGAATTGAGTCACAACCGCTCTACTACCACAGACATGCCAATCCAGTGCAATGACATATTCAAAGTGCGTGATATGGGTCGACAAAACAAAAAAGTGCTGACGATGGGAATCGCAGGGGTGGGAAAGACTGTCTCTGTCAATAAATTCATCCTTGACTGGGCTGAAGGAAAAGAAAATCAAGATATAGTTTTTATATTTCCACTTCCATTCCGCAGACTTAATTTGATTACAGAAGAGTACAATCTCATGGAACTGCTTCACAAATGCTGCTTTAGTGGCCTTAAGGAACTGCCCTCTCTTCCTGAAGATGACGGAAAGGTCATGTTCATCTTTGATGGGCTGGATGAATGTCGCTTCCCTTTGACATTCAATCAGAATGATGGATTTACAGATGTTGGTGAAAAAACAACAGTGAGTAAGATAGTTACAAACCTGATCGAGAGACACCTGGTTCCCTCTGCTCTCATATGGATCACATCCCGACCAGCAGCAGCCAGTCTGATACCCCGAAACTACATTGATCAGGTGACTGAGGTGCGAGGATTCAACGATGAGCAGAAAGAGCAATACTTAATCAAAAACAGCAGTCCTGAGGTTGCTGGAAACATCATCCGTCACATCAGGAAATCCAGGAGCCTGTACATCATGTGCCACATCCCCGTCTTCTGCTGGATCTCTCTCACTGTTCTTCAGCCTCTGCTGGCTCGAAAAAGCAATGACAAAACACCCACAACTCTCACAGGGATGTACGTAAACTTCTTACTTTCACAGATGCAACAAATGGAAACAAAATACAGTAATGATCCTGAACTTAAAGCCAAAGCCTGGCCTTTTGACGAAATTATTCTGAAGCTTGGGAAACTGGCCTTCCGACAGCTGGAGAAAGGAAATGTGATGTTCTATAAAGAAGATCTAGTGGAATGTGGACTAAATGTCAGTGAAGGGTCAGTGTACTCTGGGCTATGCACTGAGATCTTTCAGGAAGAAAGAGCTGTTTCTGCACGAAACATTTACAGCTTTGTACATCTTAGCATCCAGGAATTCATTGCTGCTCTCTATGTGTGTTTGATTAGCAAAGATGAGAAAGGAAACCCATTTCTTCAGTCCTGGAGAGAAAAACTAACACAGAAACTGTCCAAAAAGCCAATGTTTCAGCTTCATAAAGCTGCAGTCAAGAAGGCCTTAGAAAGTAAGAATGGACACCTGGACCTTTTCCTCCGGTTCCTCCTGGGTCTATCACTGGAGTCCAATCAGAGTGACCTGAAGGAACTACTGCCAGGACTAGAGCTCAAAACAGAGAACATCACAGACACTGCTAAATATATTAAAAAGAAAATAGAGAAGGAGAAATCAGTAGAGAGGACCATCAACCTCTTCTACTGTCTGACTGAACTGAAAGATGACTTTGAAGTGGAAATCCAGAAGAATCTTAGCTCAGGAAATCTTTCAGCACAGAATCTCTCCTCTGCTCAGTGGTCAGGTCTGGTGTATGTGCTCCTGATGTCAGAAGAGACTCAGGAGAAATTTGAATTACAGAAATACAGAAGATCTGATGAAGCACTGATGAGACTTCTGCCAGTCATCAAAAACACCAGAAGAGCACTGTAAGAGTCTTTTTAACATTCATTTATATACACTGTTAGCCGTTTTTTTTTTTTTGTGACTGTAAAAGAATAAATATAGATCAATCATTTTGGGTGATGATATAAAAATATATCTCACTATCATGCAAGTTGTACTCAAGTTCCAGTGATTTTATTATTATTGTATCAGTTAAGGAAACTACTGGTTTATTAAAATGTTAGTATACTTAAAGTGTGTTTTATAAAGTTAAATTATTAAAACAAAATTAAAAAATAAAGGAAGCCTTTTATTTTAAAGCCTTACAATCTCTCTTAAATTCAATAATCACTGAATATATCTTTGCCTTAACTACATTACTGCAGTCAATGGGTTTTAGCAAGTTATGTGTGCTTTAGATTCTAAACCCTACCAAGCAAACATATTATGTTGCTGTTTGTTTGTTTTTTTTCTCTACAGGCTACAGTGCTGTAATCTCACTTCTCAGGCTTGTGAGAGTTTGTCAATATCTCTACAATTGTCAAACTCCTGTCTGAGAGAGCTAGACCTGAGTGATAATGACCTGCAGGATTTAGGAGTGAAGTTGCTTGTTGCTGGTGGACTGAAGAATCCAAACTGTAAGCTGCAGATACTTAGGTAAATGGTTTTCCATAAAATAATTAACAAAATGCATTATTAATCTTAATAAATGTTTTTTTTTTTTTTAATTATGTCACAAATATGGCATCTGCTCTTGATGGAATGCCAGAACAAGAGGAAAAAAACTGCAGGCATGTTTTATTTTTTTTTTTTCAAATTTATACAGATGCCTGTTATACATTTTTTTTAACCTGACAAGTATGACCCAGGTGGACTGTGTACATCTGAATAGAATAGAAATGTTGCCAAAAAAAAACAAAAAAACATTTATTTCATGCATAAATTGCTCTGCACAAGCTAGTGGCACCATCTACTGGCTGTGTGTGACAACCATAGTCTCTAAACCCGGGTCCATAACTATCACCAGGTACCAATTGTGAGTAAAAACTGAACTTCCCTGCAGAGTATATGAAACAAAGTTACTGATTACTGATTTACCAGACACTGTTATCCAAAGTGACTTAAAAATGAAAAATTCAACAAGTGATTCATATTGAGGCAATAACAGAAGTTCTAGTATTTCAAATATTGTCAAGGATAGTACAAACTAGAACAGGAAGAAATATAAGATATAGTAAATGCATAGAAAGAAGTCAGCATGATGCAGTTAAGTGATCACATAAGATCTCTTGAATTAAGTTTTTCTTGAAGATTTGGTGTTCTAGATGGGGTTAGAAAGATAATTCCACCAGCAAGGAACAGTGAATGAAAATGTTCTAAAAAGTTATTTTTTGTTATTAGAAAGCGAACAATGAGAACTGTCATTCACTTCAACTGCAGCAGGAATGGCTATAATGCACAATGCTGCGAAACTAATGGGGCTCCGACATTATTATTGAATTTCAATAGTCCCCGTTATAATTTATGCACTTTTGTTTGTGGGAAGGTTACAGTATCATGACATGGAAGAGATTTGTTAATTCTGCTAAACTTTAATTACTAAAACTAAACTTAAAATGAAACTATATTAAAACTAAATAGAAATGTGTTGACAAAAAAACTAAAACTATCAAAATCATTAATTAAACTAATAAAAACAAAAATAAATTTTATTGCAAACTTGAAAATGATATTAAAATAAAACTTCAAAATGCAAAAATATAATAACTTTGGTGTCTGACTGTCAAACTAATGCCATGTGGACTGTTCCTGTGTGTGTTTGTAGATTGTCTGGCTGTATGGTGACAGAGGAAGGCTGTGGTTATGTGTCTTCAGCTCTCAGTTCAAACCCCTCACACCTGAGAGAACTGGATCTGAGCTACAATCATCCAGGAGATCAAGGAGTGAAGCTGCTATCTGAAAAATTGGAGGATCCAAACTGCACACTGGACAAGCTCAAGTATACTTGTATACCTATATATTACTCACCCTCATGTCATTCCAAACCCGTAAGACCATTGTTCATCATCAGAACACAAATTAAGATATTTGTGAAGAATTCCGAGAGCTTTCTGACCCAGCATAGACAGCAGCCGCCCAGGCCCAGAAATGTAGTAGGGACA
>NW_026129217.1:5053456-5208648 GCF_022985175.1 Labeo rohita
ATCATTACGTTTACTTTGTTTCTTTACACAGAATTATAATTTATATTCTTTATCCACTGATGATATGATCTGATGAGCATTACTGACTGTATAGGATTTGCTTTCACTTCAGCAATGGCTGTTGTGACTATGAAAAAACATAATTTGCTGCTCATCTGTCAATCATGTTACACATTCTTTACCAGCCCTGTCTCTGCTGATCAAAAACGTCCATTACTACCCCATTCAGTTATATACACACAACAAACACAGAAAACTTTTAACTACAAATGAAATATGAAACTAATACACTAATGATTATGAAACTACTCCTGTCATTCATAGTACTTGGATAATTTTAGGAACAATAAAGAATAATACATTTAATGTTATGCAATAAATGCCACAGATTTAGCAACTAGCTTTAGTAAAAAATACTACAACCCCCACCCTCCTTAGCAACTGTTCACATCATGCTTTTATTCACTAAAAAAAATGCTGAGCAAAAAATAAGCTAACAACAGGCTGACAGACATGACAGAACAGGTTACTTCTGATATGAAACAAGGTATCAGCTTCTTATTTTGTCATATTGTAAGAAATTCAAACAATAAACACCGTTTTATGGCTCCTTAATGTGTCCTGAAAGTAGTGATGTGCGGATCGATACTAAAATATCGATATCTCCGATACCAGCTTTGTATGTTCTAGAATCGATTATCTTATCAAAATATCGATATTTCAGTAATTTGAAGCAAATATGTAGTTTATTGGAAATAGAAATACAGCGGAAAGTAACCACAATTACCCTAGTTTATCTGAATAATGCCAACTTAGTCGGAACTACTTGTTCTTCCGCCTGCCAAGTCATGTGCGTAATATGGCACTGTACAACTGCAGAGCACGCTATAGCCACTCAGTCCGCTGCCTGGCACATGTTGTTCAGTCACGCTATCAGTCCGACGGATTGGATATGGCTGAACGCAAGCGAAGTTATGTGTGGAGCTACTTCACTTCCATAAACTCAAACGATGCGGTTTGTGACACGTGTAACAAAACAGTGAGGTACTGTGGTAATACCACAAACCTAATCAAACATCTACATATAAATCACAAGACAGAATATGACAACGTCATGACGAGGCGGTCAGAGGAGGAGGAAAGGAGAGGTACAGGTGCTGCTAGGGCGAGACAGACATCGCTTTCAGAGTCCTTTGGTGCAGCAGGCAGGCAATATCCAGGTACAGACTAGGGAGAAAATGAGGCGATGTGGCTATATTTTGGGGGCTTGGGTTTTTGTGACAATGATAAAACAACGGCAGTTCCCTGAATTGTTAAAACAAATTTGTTTTAGAACTTTGGTTGTACATACAGTTTCTATTTTATAAAAAAAATGCTGTGACTCAAATTGAAATGGCTAGTACAATACATAATTAGAGAAGTACCAAAATAACTTCATAATTGTCAGAACCCACATTTTTAAATTTCTATTTAACCATCAGTCAAAACAAATGAGATGGAGAATAATACAACTGAGAATTATTCTATTGATACAATATTATCTGTCTTCTTACCTATCAAATACTTCTCCTGGCAAACGTACTGTAAAGTCCAATGCAGCCTTGTCAATGTAATTTAAATGATCTACTCTGCTGAATAATTCTCAGTTGTATTATTCTCCATCTCATTTATTTTGACTGATGGTTAAATAGAAATGTCAAAATGTGGGTTCTGACAATTATGAAGTTATTATAGTACTTCTCTAATTATGTATTGTACTAGCCATTTCAATTTGAGTCACAGCATTTTTTTATAAAATAGAAACTGTATGTAAAGTACCATTTCCTTTCTACTTTGTGGAAGCTATTTTAAAAGTTTGGTTTCATAGATCAAGTAAGATCAAGCATTCAATGCAGTTTATCATTTAATTTGCCCTTTATATTCTATATTATTTGTAGATAATTCCCCAAGAGCAGCAGAACTCACAAGATGCCTGGGAGAGATGATAGCAAAAGACCTCCAGCCCCTGTCTATAGTGGAGGACCAAGGGTTCCAGGGATTTGTGAGAGCTCTTGATCCAAAGTACAAACTCCCAGGAAGAAAAAAGCTCACAGAGACTCATCTTGTAAACATGTATGATGAGTGTAAAGGGAAAGTAAAGTCATCTTTGCAAGATGTTAATAGTGTCGTACTTACCACTGATATGTGGACTTCAGTGTCCACAGAGGCATATTTGACTGTAACATGTCATGTCATTGAAAACTGGCAAATGAGGGAATTTGTTTTGGAAACCCATGTGTTCCATGGGCAGCATACAGCTGATAATATCAGCTTAGAGCTTAGGCGGATCACAGAAGAATGGGGCATAACTGAGAAAGTGGTTGCAGTTGTGACAGATAATGCTGCAAATATGATTGCAGCAGTACACAGGGCAGGATGGAGGCATCATCCTTGTTTTGCACATACACTAAATCTAGTTGTAAAGGACAGTCTCAAAAATGTCCCAGAAATGGTGAAGGTCCTGGAAAAATGCAGTGCGATTGTCTTGTCTTTTTTTTCACCACAGCAGTAAGGCCACAGAGAAGCTCAGGGATATTCAGAAACAGCTGAAAATAGCAGAACACAAGCTAATTCAGTCAGTAGAGACCCGCTGGAACTCTGTCTTTTACATGCTAGAGAGGCTCTATGAGCAAAATGAAGCTGTAACCACAGCCCTCTGCCTTTTAGGAAAAAATGCACTGTGCTTAAACGTGGGAGAATTATCCTTCATAAAGCAAACAGTTGACACACTCCAACCATTTGAAGAAGTAACCCGGGACATTTCAGCTGCAAAACATGTTTCAGTGTCCAAAGTGATTCCACTCGTGGCACTCATTCACAGGTCAGTGGCAGCTTGTGAACGTCAGGGCAGTCCACTTGCCACACAGCTAGCACAGCAGTGTCAGCGCAGATTTAGGGGTATTGAGAGCATTCACTGTCTAGCTGCCAGTACCTTTCTAGATGTTAGGTTTAAACATCTTGGATTTCGAGACAAAGACAATGTTGAGGTAATGAAAAACGCCTCTGCGCTGAAATGCAGGAAGTTTGTCAGACAGGAGAGTCAGCTTTCACTTTAACTCCAAGCTCAATGCCTACTGCTAGCTCTACCTCAGTGCCTTCTACCTCAGGGTCTAATCAGGGTCCTGCACCATCTGGTCCAGCTGCGACCAAAGGAGGGATATGGACCAATTTTGACAAACAGGTTTTGTCATGCCAACATCATCGGTCAGCTTCCACTGATGTACTCATTGAAGTACGTCGGTACTCAGAGGAAAACCTAATTCCCCGAGATAAGGATCCACTACTTTGGTGGCAAGAGCATGAACAAACCTTCCCAGCCCTGAGTAAACTTGCAGTCAGATACCTGGGAATCGTTGCTTCTTCTGTACCTGCAGAGAGAATCTTTTCAAAGGCAGGCGAGGTTGTGAGCAAAAAAAGGAGCAGACTCAAAGGAAAAACTGTTAATATGTTGTTGTTCCTAAACAAAAACCTGTGAATGAGAGAAATTTTGAGGGAAGGTTAAAAATCTTCAAGGGGGCTGGATTAACATGTCACTAAACCAAAAAGTGTGAATGTTTATTGTTTTATGTTAAGATGTTCAGGCAGGCGTTTTAAGATATACATGCTCAGATGCTGTCAATAAATATGTAAGTTGGCTCTTTTTTTGTATGATAATTCTTCATCAATAAACAAGAAGAACCCATAATATGTCTTGTATTCAGTATGAAGTGACACTTTTGAGTACACTACTTGTTACTTTAATTTCCCAAACAGTAATTTTTGGGCAAAGTATCGGTATCGGATCGGTATCGCCGATACTCGCCTTCATTTTACTTGGTATCGGATCGGATAGGAAACCAGTGGTATCGCACATCACTACCTGAAAGATCACTGTATTGCCTCTGCTCAAGTGACACGTTAAATGATATTCAGAGGCTCCGTAGTGAACGTGATTACGTCATCACATTTTGATCGCATTGATTCGTCAAAGGAAACCAATGCATTTCGTTCCTCTCAGCCAATCAGTCCCATCCCCGTACCCAGATTGATTCAAACTGTCATCTATTCAACCAATAAACACAGCTTTTGGACTTTTGAACCACCAATTACCATGTTTCTTTGGAAATTTGAACAAACTCATAGTGAAAGTAAAGTACGTTGTGCGTGCATGAAAACAAACACAAAATAACACACGTGCACGACAGCACTCTCTGAAAAGGCACAGAAAAACACACGACAGAGCACTTTGACACAAAACAAAATAAAAACAGGGATGAAACAGCGGTTTATATGGGATAACGCGCTAAAATTTATGTTTTCAAGTGTCTATGCGCTGTCCGATAAAACGCGAATACAGGCTGCACATCGATCCATTAGACTATAATATTATGGTAATTCTTCTTATATAGTTTATACACTTGCACAATTTTTTTTTGTCTGTTGCACTCTGTATATTTTGTGTGTAGTTTGTGAATCATTTGCACTGTTTGTATATTTGTTGCACAACACCATTTGTGCAGTTGTTTTCACTACTTGCTGCACTATTTGCGTTTGTTGTTCATACTCTGATTGAAAATATATTTCTTCAAAAAAAAAAACTAACTTTTTTTTTTAATTGCATTTTGTTATTACATAATACTGTTTCCATTTACTTTACTTAAACCATCTATATAGTCAATAAACTAAATATACCTCTTTTTCACTGAAAAGCACCTAAAACAATATTGTAATAAATGCGTATAACTTGCTTGGGGAATCTTATATGTAGATAAAACTTTATTTTAAAGCGTAAAACACACAAATACAACTTTCTAAAGAAAAGAAAAAAATCCAAACTTCATGAATTGTTGCTTGCGATTTTCTTACAATTTTGGAAATTCATTAGTTCTTACAGAAGACAAAAGGAAAATTGGGAATTTAAATTAGCTAGACTGAAACTTCAAGTTCTCCTGTTTACAATGATATATAACACTTCATGCTGACTGCTAGAATAGATCTAAAAAAAAAAAAGAAAATTGAAGGCGTGTCAGGTGCCCCGAAAATGTTCTACATCTTCAAGGGTTAAATAATATTCTAAGCATATTCTCCATGTCTTATGCTGTTAAAACGTACAGACAAAACGGATCAGTCTAGACCCCATCAGCAATTATAGGCATCAAAATTGTTGGTCCAAGGTTTTTAACCCAAAAATCGATACAAATCAGTGCAGTACAATTCTCTCTATATGTAAATACTTTTCAAAGAAATGTTGCAGTTTTGCATTTGAACACTTATAACAAGGTCATTTAAAAATATAGCCTTTATATAATGTACCCAAAAGCTTATCAATCCTAAAAGAAACCTGAAAACTTCACAAAACTAAAAAGTTAAATCATGCATCAAATGATTCTAAACAAGAAACTCCATGAAACTGCAATTATAACCACCAGATAGCAGCAAAAGACAACTAATGTGCTCATTCAAATTGGCATAACAGTGCTTTGCATTGATTATACTGTTTAATTCATACCTAGATATCAAACATCAAATCACTGTTAAAACATTTCAAATCACACTGAATCAAACTTTAACACTTCATTCATAACAATATATCATTTTTTACAATTATGGAAGATAATGATTGAAACCTAAAAATGACATATAAACTCTTAAAAAGACTAGACATTTAGTAAACATTTTGTCAGTTAGCATATATTACACAAAACAATGTGCAACAATGTCTGCACGTGTCTATATGCATAATCAGGCTTAATGAGCATTAATATAATAGTTTAAACATATAACTTCTGTTAACGACTGTGTTTGTGAATGTATTCTCCATCATGGATGTGTTTTAGTCTCAGACTCATATTAGTTAGTCAAGCAGTAATTGCTGCTTGCAAGTGTGTATACCCAAACTATGAGCTTTTATCCCAGTATTTATATTATTTTAATATATGTAACACAGAAATAATGACCATTATGTGGTTGAAAAGACTGTTTGTGTTGCTCTTTCTAGATCAGCAGCAGCATGAATACAGATTTGAATGTGTTTAATATCTGTTTTACATCATAAGCGTCAGTGCACCATAAGCAGTGCAATGTGAAACAGTTGTAAAAGACACGGCTGAATTATTGTCATTTAGCAATAAAATAATGTGAATGTTTGAATACACATTGCGAACGTTTAACAATAAATCATGCAACTCTGATTTAACTATTGTAAAATGTTTTGCAAGGATATCATCATGTTCTTGTGAGATCTTGTGCCATGAGGTCTTGTCACATCCCTATCAATCACTGATGATGTTAATGTTAATAACGTTAATATTCATTGCTCATTTTCTATAGCTGCTTTCTGAATAACCAAGGAAATGTAAGCATATTAAATACAAATTAAGTGATAGTAAAAAACATTTGGCTACTTTTAGGCTTATGCTGGAGTTGGTTTCGGACAATGAAACTAAGTATGTAAATAATTAAACAAATAAGCATGATAATATCATGTTTTTTTTGTGATTTGGCAGGCTAACAATACGACCACACACTACTGTAGCATCAACTATACCTTAATATACCCTTAACTATAAAATAGCAGATGAATGCTTTCACAAGGGGCATGGCAGTACTGTAACACCATCTAACCTGTTCACCAATCAGTAATCACAGCCAAACATGAGACCATGTTCTAGTGCACCCCTAAAACAAAATATAGACTTTTAAAAAGAGCAAAATAGCACCCCTTTAATGCATCATTTTTCTTTCTTGAGCATCACTGACCATTTAAACCGTTTGTAATAGTTTCAAATGACTCCCTCATCTGTCCATTATAGTCATTGTGGGAACAAGTTAAAATATACAAAAATGCTGAAAACCAAACAATTTGTGGGACCTCAATGATTTTTCTGAACAACTGCAAACAGTTTAACTGTTAAGGACAAACAAAGGACTCATGAACAACTGTCAGAAAACAAAAAACACAGCTGTGGATCATTCAAGTAAACACAGTATTAAGAATCAAAAGTATATAAAATTTTACACATGGTAATTTTTATAAATACAACTTTTTTGTGGACTATATATAAATATATTTTATAATAAATATCTTATTCAGCTTAGTACTAAATAAAAAATAGCATGTATTTTGTATGATCCCTCTTATTTTGGTAAAACACTTAACATTCTGCAGACTCTGAAAGGTGTATGTAAACTTTTGACTTCAACTGTACTTCACTATAGTGTATTATTTCAATACAAATAAATAAATATAAATAAAAGTAACATCTTACCTCAAATCAGATTTCTCCAAATCTTCTAAAACTCAAAACTGTGGGGAAAATAGAATAAAACATTTAAACAATTAGATTTAACAAAAACAGATGTACACTTCACGCTACATTTTACGTTTTTTTTTTTTTTTTTTTGCAGCATTGAGAATCCTGAAACTCCATAATTTCGTATGCAAGCTTCACTGAACATGGTCACTAAAGGCTTTTACTTGAAACTGTGCATGTTTGGACAGACAATGATGTCATATGATTACATGTTTACTTTGTTACACTACACTACACATCATTCACTTATTAACATCACAAAGCAAAAAGCTAACTGAAAACACACTGACAGACAAGACAGAGCAGTTTTCTTTAAATGTTGTCATTTTGTAAGAAATTCAAACAATAAATTCCGTTTTGCGGCTCCTTAATGTATCGTGATAGATCACCACATTGCCTCCGTCAACTAGAACATTAAGTCATCGTCTTTTCATATTTCAATAAAACATAAAATTAATTGATCAAATCGTCAGTCAGTCAAGCTCTTTGCAAAAGCTTGCCCATGCACCGCACCTGTTATATACAATATACTAACATATCTATCATTTTTCTATCATATATTTCATTTTTTTTTTTTTTACCTAACCTTTAAAAAGTAAAGGTAATATGTTCAATCAACAAAAAAAAAACAAACAAAAAAAACACATGAAGCAATGAACCATTACAACCACATTTTCCGAACATTGCAATACTAATCATTTATTAACTATTAATACTATTAAACTAAATAAGAACAATCACAACACCAAACATACTACAAACAAATCCTCGCATATCTTACCTTGTCCAACTACTAGACAAAATGGCTTCCTCGTGCAAAAGAAAAAGACGTCTCTGACAATGGAAGCCGCACCCTCTAGTGGATAGAATTATAAAAACACAATATAATTACATTGAAATCTGAAAACGATATTGTAAAGAGATAACTAAACGTACGCATTTACCTATTATTTAAAAAAACATCTTTATCTACAACAAAATGTATGACTGTGTATATACATTTACACTGTGTATACTATGGTCTGTCTGTCCTGTTTTATGAAAACTTTAAACTCCTGATAGTTTAAACAAATATCATATTTTAATATAATCCTACACTTGACCAAAGAAGACACTTTACAATCTTAATTATAAATTAACTTTACTTCTGGACATAAAATGCTAATTCTGTGCACATTGTTTGTTGTAGATATTTGCTTATTTTATGCACTGGAGATGTCAGATTGAAATAATTTAATACTTCTAATATTTTTCAATTCGTTTTTTTATAAGATTATTATCTAATGTAGTGTATGCATTCATTTTTATTAACACCCATCTACCAAACCACAATATTCCATACCACTAGATGGCGAAAACTCATTGTTACGTCCCTCGTTATTATCTAGGAGATTTATTGGACGCACCACACAATAGTTGCATGTATGTTTTGTAAACGGTGAAAAAAATCTTTACAACAGGGGGAAAAAAAACAAACAGAGCCACCGACAACCACGCTTAGTCACAATTGTTTTTACTTGTGCAATAAAGTGAAATAGGGTGTTTAAAAAACACAACAAACAAAATACAACGTTTTGGTTTCCACGGAACTTCAGGCGGAGAGGAAGGAGCGAAAGAGAGGTGCCAAAGAAAAAAACTTAACAAAAACAAAACAAAGAACCCCAACTAACTATAGTATTAAACCAGCATAAGCTAGCTATCAACAAAAGATACAAAACAAAACATCTTCAGCGCACAGGACGCTATAACTAAACTATACTTACTATCAAACGAAAAAGATACATAACAAGTACCATCTCTCTAAGCCTAGTGTGTCTATACAATAAAACACTACGTGATGAAAACATGTAGGTCGCGACCTGCTTACCTGGCTCACAACCCCTCCCGCCAGTACATGATGTTTTACACAATTGTTTACCAGAAGCGGCGCTTGGTTTTAAGTATAGCAAACACACTAAGACAAAAAGAAACCGTCACCAAAGTGACCGACATGAACTTCCAACAATGAGCAATCCACAAGCTGAAAGTGCAGCAACTACAAAGACATCACACAGTCTCTCAGACTGGCTTCTCACAAGAGAAAACCGTCTTCACAGAGCAAAAGCCATCCTCAGCTGATTCGAACAGGTGTGTAACTTTTCTTTATGAACAATGATTGGTGGCGCGATCCCGTACGTCGCTGTCTTGCGTCACCGGATTGACAGGCAGTTCCTCCAATCAGGTTGCACACCTAAAACAAACAGTACACACAGACACACAACTAGAGATATGCAAGAATATGCAGAAAACACTTACGTAGCAGCGTATACGTAACACTCATCTAAACAGAATTTTCGTGTCTAATTTGATGACGCAATTCCTCCCTAATTTCATGGCGCAATTACACCAGCAACGGAACATGGAATCGGAAGGCTACTGAACGGAAGTTGTGAAGTCGGAATCCACAGCGGGACAAGACACGGTCTGATTATTATTAAGTTATTTGACGGCATTTGGCATAATCTGATTTGTGACTGGATCTGGACACTAGAATGGAGATATGTAGTGGTGGTGGAAGTGAGGATGAGGACATCGATAATCTAGGGTTCAGGAGATCTAGTAGTCAAAAGCATGGACAGGGGAGAGAGAAAAGATCCTTAGAGCAGGATGAAACTGAGGGCGATAGAGCTGTAAGAAGGAAAATGTGTCAGGAAGACGATCTGAGGGTCTTAGTTAAGTTTAAAGAAGGGGGCGACATAAACGATGTTGGTTTGTGTGCATTAACATACGGACTGAAGAAAGCGCTGGGAGACAGAAATGGCAAAGATATTGCGGGATGGTAGATTATTGATCAAGTGTAAAAATATTGGACAAAGGGATAAGGCTCTTAAAATTCAGTCAGTGTGCAAGAAAGAGGTAGGTGAGGTTAGGAAGTTTGGGGAATGGGGAACGAAAGGGGTTATATCAGGAATTCCTTTGGGGGAGAAACTGGATGAGCTCAGGAAAGTTATCAAAGGAGGAACAGTAGTGAGTTTGAAAAGGCTTCAAGCTAATCGTAATGGTGAGAAATTGGATAGCACGTCTGTCCTCCTAGGGTTTAAAGAGCAAGTGTTACCAGAAAAAGTAATGATAGGCTATATGAGCTTCTATGTACGGGAATATGTCCCTCCCCCGATCAGATGCTATAAATGTCAAAGGTATGGGCATATTGCAAAAGTCTGTAAAGGTAAACAGCGATGCAGGAAGTGTGGAGGTGAGCATGAATATGGAGAGTGTAGTGATAGGGATGAAAGGAAATGCTGTAATTGTGGGGGGGGACCATACGGCTGCATATGGTGGATGCCCAGTAAGAAAAAGGGCAGTAGAAGTCCAGCAGATACGGACAGCAAGGAATCTCTCATATGCTGAAGCAGTTAAAGCAGTTGAAAGAGACAGAAAAGAGGGGGGGCAAAAGGAAACCCAAATGCAAGGTCATGAAGGAGGAGGAAGGGATAAGGAGGGAGTAATAAGCACTGAGAAATTAATACTGTTTATAGCATATGTGGTTAATTGCACTGACCAGGCAAAAACCAGAACTGAAAAAATTAAGATAATAGTTAAAGCTGCATCCAGATTCCTTAACATTGGGAATTTGTCATGGGAAAAAATACAAACAGAACTAATACAGAGTGAGATTAATGAATCATCACAACCATCCCTATGATTCCCTTTTTAATACTTCAATGGAATGCCAGAAGTCTGGTCACGAATGGACAGGAGGTAGAAGGTTTTTTAAATGAAATGGAGCATAAACCGGACATTATATGCATACAAGAAACATGGTTAAAACAGTCACTGGAGTTTGTCATAAAAGGATATACAAGTGTCAGAAGAGACAGAAGGGAAGGGAATGGGGGTGGTTGTGCTATATTTGTCAGGCGAGGAATACAATATAGAGAAATAAAGAAAGGTAATGACTTAGAATTTATTGTAATAGAAGTTTGGACTGGAATGGGCAGTGTGAAGGTCATCAATTTCTATAACCCATGTAGACAGTTGGAGGTGGAGCAGTTAGAGGAAATTTGGGAGAATGTAAATGGGAAAGCTATCTGGTGTGGGGACTTTAATGCACATAGCACACTCTGGGGAAACAAGGATGATTACAATGGAAGTGTGATTGAAAGTTTTCTGGAAGAAAAGGGTCTAGTCTGTCTAAATGATGGTTCAAGCACTAGGGTTGATGTGGTAAGGGGCAGCGAATCTGCTATAGATTTAACCATGGTAACAAGTACAATAGCAGATAAGTGTAGTTGGGAGGTACTCAGGGAAAACGTAGGAAGTGACCATTTCCCTATAATTATTAGGGTAGGGATGGAATTGGAAAGAGCAAGTGAAGTGAGAGAGGGGAAATGGATTTTAGGGAAGGCTGATTGGGATAAATTTGTAGAGTTAAGTGAATATGAGCTTTTGAATGTTAATAAAAATCAGAGTGTTGAAAAATTATGTATTGACTTTAGTAGCAGTATAGACGAAGACTAAGACTAAGCCAAAAAGTAGGAATAAGATAGTGCCATGGTGGTCTGAGGAATGTA
This sequence comes from Labeo rohita, assembly GCF_022985175.1. Classification (NCBI taxonomy): domain Eukaryota; kingdom Metazoa; phylum Chordata; class Actinopteri; order Cypriniformes; family Cyprinidae; genus Labeo; species Labeo rohita. Next base: position 5,065,338 of record NW_026129217.1, read on the forward strand.
GTGAAGCCATTAAAAAGAGAAACAAAGATTTTAAACCTTTAAAAAGGACGCATAACTTTCAGAATCTGATAGAGTATAAGAGGTCACAAGCGAAGGTAAGACAAATAGTTAAAAAGACAAAGAAGGAGTATTGGAGGAAGTTCTGCAGTTCTCTTGGACGCACAACACCCTAGAACGAGTGTGGGGAATGATTAAGAAGATGAGAGGGAATGGAAGGGAATATGAATATCCAGTAATGGTAGAAGAAGGTAAAATCATTGTAAATTGTATAGATAAGGCAGAAGCAATAGTAAAAACTTTGGCTAAGGTACACAGTTCAAGAAACTTAAGTCCTGAGGAGATAAAAGCAAGACAAGACACAATGGCAAAGTATAGAGTTGAGTTGCAGGAGAAGGAAGGGGAATGAGTGTTAAATAGTTTATTTTCACTACAGGAGCTGAACAGCGCCTTGAAGAAGGTAGGCAGGTCTACACCAGGAATGGACAAGATTTGCTACTCAATGTTAGAGAAACTGAGTGATGAGGGTAAAGGAGTGTTGCTTGAATTATATAATAAGGTATGGGAAGAAGGAGTACTCCCCCTATCCTGGAAGGAATCCACCATTGTCCCAATAAGGAAACCTGGGAAGGACCCCAAAAGCCCTGGTAGTTATAGGCCAATAGCGCTAACCTCCCAAATGGGGAAAACTCTTGAGAGAATGGTTAATGATAGACTTGCATATTATCTAGAAACCAAAGGATTAATACATAACTATCAGTCAGGTTTTAGGAAAGGCAGAGGCACTATGGACCCATTAGTAGCCCTGGAGGATGTAATAAGGAAGGCTCAAGTCAATAAAAAAAAACTGTTATAGCAGTATACTTTGACTTAGAGAAAGCATATGATATGATGTGGAAGGAGGGGTTGTTGGTCAAACTGTCTCAGCTTGGAATAAGAGGTAGAATGTGGCGATGGATTAAAAGTTTCCTATCAGGAAGGAAAATCAAAGTTAGAATTAATGGGGTTTTTAGCAATGAGTATGAGGTTGACAATGGTACCCCTCAAGGAAGCATAATAAGCCCATTACTATTTATTGTTATGATAAATGACATTTTTAAGAACATAGATAACTCTATAGGTGTTGCATTATTTGCTGATGATGGAGCTATGTGGAAAAAAGGAAGAAATATAAACCATATTGTAAATAAGATGCAGCAAGCAGTAGACATGGTACAAAAATGGGCTCTAGAGTGGGGCTTTAGGATATCTGTGGAGAAGACTAAAGTTATGTTCTTCACAAGGAAAACTATAAGTCAGGACTTAAAGATCACAATTTGTGGCAAAGAGTTGTTAGACACTTTTACAACATTCAAAAGAATGTGGGAGGGTGCAGAAACTTACATAGGAACACACAGGAAGAAGATGTGATCTCTAGAATGAGGCTAGGCCACACAGGTTTGAACAGCACTTTGTTTTTAATGAAAAAACATGGTGATGGCATGTGTAGTGATTGCAATACTCAAGAAACAATAGAGCATGTGATAGAATCCTGTAATAAGTACCAGTATGAGAGGCAGGAGTTACTTAGGTGCCTTGAAGCTGAGCAAGTACCCTTAAGGCTTAGAGTGTTATTACAGAGACAGTCTGAAGAAGCATGTTATAGTCATCTGTTCTTTTTCCTAAGAGAAACGGGTCTACTAAGGAGAATATAACTGCATTATTATTATTATTATTATTATATATATTTTTTAGTATTATTATTTTAGAGAGAGTAAGTAGTCCAGATCCACACTCCTTTTCAGAAGGTGGCGGTAATGCACACCATATCGTCGCTGTCGGGCGGAAACCTCGTATGTCCAAATTTAGTCAATTTCATATTTTTTCACAAATCGATGCTATTGGTCTGTCCCCACGTGGGTCTGTTATTTTCACAAATTATTAACCAATCTAAGGTGTTGAAAATAGCTTGAGAGCAAATCTCTTAACTCCATTGGACACTTCAACTGTCTGAGAATCCTCGTAACTCCACCTCTTCTTCACTTTGTGGGCGGCAGAAACTTCGCGGCATTTTGTCTCCTCAGCCCTCAAGATTGAACGTTTCCAGAAATCCTCGTCGAGCAACGTCCTCTGAGGTAAATGTTTGAGGTAAATTATATTATATATAACAGTTTTATCTCGATCTTGAAGCAATGGTAGTGCTAAGGTGTAATGCATCGTTTCTGAGGATGCTAGATTTTTCTTTCAGCTAGGTCTAGCATTGGACGGTAGCTATCTTATTGATTGAAATCTTCCATGGTTTTGTTTCTGACGAGAATAATGAATTTAATGCACACAAAATGCCTGCCGTTGACTTACTTAGTCACTATGCATTGGTTTTGTCGTCATGTTTGGTGAGATAGCTAACCTGATTTTCGTGGGGCTTTAAAGAAAAAAAAAATCGCGACCCCCGCTAGTTCTGCCGCTCGTCTGAGGAACAACATAATTTAATGTAACTTACTATGTCAGGATTGTAGCTTACAATGTTAAGGCACGCCGTCATGTTAAACAAGTAACCTAGCTGCCTTTGTCGTCATGTTCATCACAATCTGTATTTTAAAAGCGCTAACGTTATATAAATAAAGGTGACATGACTTTAAGCAAGCTAGCTGGCTTCTTGCCTCGTTATCATACGTAAACATGCCGTATAACTTAGGGAAATGATCATTTGACCTTTATTCTTTTTTTTTTTTTGCAGCAACCATGTCTGTGTCCTTAAGGGAACTCTGTCAGATGGTCAATGTGCCATATGATCAGGCAAGGGCTCTAATAGAGAGTGAGAGCTCTGATGGAGAGAGTGTAGAGAGAGAGGAAGCAACAATGGAGGATACAGTGATGGAGGATACAGTGATGGAGGACACAGTGGTGCATGCTGGTAGAGTAAATTTCTGAGAGATAATCATGATTTCACATGCCAAAATTTATGAGTTTTATGCAGATGGATTTCACAACAATAGACATTTGTTTAAAAAAATATTCACACTAATTGTACCATGTGTTTGAAAAGATTTATCTGGTGGTCTGGAGGGAGAGGAGGCCTCGCTGCTGGCTCCAGAGCAGGTGCAGTTTGACACGGGTAGGTTAGATGCTTTTCTACAATTTCTCATTAAAGAGTTAACACTGTTGACAATGTATAAAGATGTAACTCATTCATGCACGTTTGGTTTGTGTGTGTATTTCGAAGTTTTCAATCGTGGAAGGGAAGAGGACTCTAATGCAGAGGAAGGCGCACCTCCAAGGAAAAGACTGAGAGCTGAAAAAACCTGGAAGAAAGTGATCAACAAGAAAAGAAGAATGGTTGGGAAGTCATACGTTGGAAAACAGAAGCAGAAGGAAATAATGAGGGAGCCACGGGCAATTGGGCCTAGATGTTCATCAGCAGCATGTGCCAAGTCAGCTAAACATCACTGCAGTGCAATCGGCACGCCTGAGAGGAATAACATTTTCAATGAGTTCTGGCAACATATGACCTGGGAGGAGAAGAGGATGTATGTGCATGGTTTAATTGATGTGGTCCCCGTGCAAAGGAGAAGAGGGTATGAAAATTCTCGAAGATCAAATTCTTTTTTTTATTTTTTACGGGTCAGCGGGCAGAGAAGACGCGTCTGCGAAAGTATGTTTTTGTCTACCCTAGGAATAGGCGAGTGGTCAGCCCTTAACTGGGCAAAGGAGGGACCCACACAAGCAGACACAGAGGGACAAACACACAGCAACGCACGTCGTTCAGTGGCAGGCCATGAATTCATTCACAGCTTTTTACAGGATCTCCCAAAGGTGCCCTCACACTACTGCAGATCCACAACATCCAAACAGTATCTGGAACCTGTGTTTCAGTCGATGGCTGATCTGTATGCAGTGTATTGTCGCGCTGCAGCAGAGAAGAATGCAACACCTTTGTCAAGGCAAGTGTTCACAGATGAGTTCAAGCGTCTCAACCTAGGCCTTTACCACCCAAAAAAAGACCAGTGCAACATCTGTTGTGCTTTCAAGACCGGCAACTTACCTGATGACGAGTGGCAGCACCACCTCCTGCAAAAAGAAGAGGCCCATGCCAAAAAGTTGTCTGACAAAACAAGGCCAGCAACAACACTATGGTCTTATGTATGGACTTGCAAGCCCTCCTTTTGTGCCCAAAGCTAAAAGCCTCTGCCTTGTATTACAAAACAAAGCTTGCAGTTCACAATTTTACTGTGTACAACATGCTGACACACAGTGCCACATGTTATGTCTGGCATGAAGGTGAGGGATCCCTGTCTGCCAGTGAGTTTGCTTCATGCATTGTCGACTACCTCTCTGCACACACTGAGCCTGACACATTTATTCTGTGGAGTGACGGCTGCGGGTATCAGAACCGGAATGCAGTTCTAAGCAATGCACTTCTTCAGTTCTCTATGAAGAAAAACAAAGTCGTCATTCAGAAGTACCTTGAGAAAGGGCATACTCAGATGGAATGCGACTCCGTTCACAGCGTCATCGAGAGGCGTCTGAGGGACCAGGATGTGTATCTCCCAGCAGAGTATGTTAACCTGATGAAGAAGGCCCGTGTGAAGCCTCATCCATATGAAGTCAAGTACATCGACCACACCTTCTTCCAGGACTTCACCAAGCTGAGGCTCTGCAAGTCTCTGCGCCCTGGAGTAAGGCCTGGTGACCCAACTGTCCACGATATCAGAGCCATCAGGTAATTACCAATGTAAATCTTATGCATGACATTATGATGTTGCATATTATTTTATGAAATCTTACAGTGATTATGATGTTGTGTTATATTTTGTGCTATTAGGTACAACAACAATGGAACGATGGACTTCAAAATAAACCACTCTGATGACTGGCACCAACTCCGAAACTCCACCTCAGACAGCCACACAGTCACCCCACTCTATTCAGACCGCCTGAAGATCAACGAGCTGAAATTCAAACACCTCCAAGACCTGAAGGAAGTCATCCCAAAGGATTTTCACAGCTTTTACAACAATTTGCTTCACTAGCTTAGAAACTTGAAACTTGATAAGAAACTTGGTGATTTTCTTTCTTCTGCTGAACACAAAGGAAGATATTTTGAAGAATGTCAGTTATCAAACAGTTAACTGGACCCACTGACTTTCATAGTGTTTTTTTTTTTCCTACTATGTAAGTCAATGGGTCCAGTTAACTGTTTGGTTACTGACATTATTCTAAATAATTATCTTCCTTTGTGTTCAGCAGAAGAAAGAAACTCTTGAAAACAACTTGAGGGTGAATATATTACAGAATTTTCATTTTGAAGTGAACTATCCCTTAACACAGGCAATGTAACAACACACACAGAGCACAGATACACGCACACAGACAAGGGCTCACCCTACTCACAAACACTCAGTAATGGGCTTAGTAAAGCAAGCCTTGTCTGTGTGCATGCATCTGTGAGGCTATGTGCGTGTTGTTACATTGCCGTCATATTGACTGTTAATCTGTTAAACTATGATATCAGTTAAGATATCAGATATTTTTATAGTTTTGATATCAGATATCAATAATATTTATTATTTATGTATTTATGTAATATCTACTTTTTTACTAGGCTTATTAATAGACATACATGTGCATTGAAGTTTTTAAATGTATCTGATATAATACTTGAATTAAATTGAATGATTTGGATACCACCATTAAATTATTGTTTTTATTATTATTTTATTGACTTAGCTTTTATTTTTATTATTATTTTACTGTTCAGCTGTTTGGCCTACTTCTAGACTATGCCTCTCTTGACACTGTGCATGTAAAATAGTAGCAAGTTTTTATTTATGGGAGAAAAAGGGCTGTCTAATGGCGCCAAGTAAGCCTATCTTTGGATAACTCTTGTCTGTTTTTTAAACAATAACGAGTGAAAATAGTTAGTTTAGATACATTTGAGTAGGCCTGTTTTGTTAAAAATCGATAGCTGTAATGCTTACGTGCAGAATGAAGCCTGTGAGCCATGAAGGTAAGTTTGCATGCAGATTAGGATAATTTCTGTCTATTAGACAGCCTAGTCACCTCATCGTTTTTTGTATTTCATTACTTATAGCTCTTAAACCTTTAAAATAGAGTGTAGGAAGATGTTACCACAGTTATTAATTTTTGTAACTACTGAAGCCTTTTCTCGTCAAAAGGCTCAACGCGACCGCCGACTTTGCGTGCAGATTAATCTCCGCCTATTAGACAGCCTGTTTAACGTTTTATTTTGGTATTGCATTACTCATAGCTCTTAAACGTTTAAAATAGAGTTTAGGAATATGTATGTAACCACAATCATTAGCTTTGAATAGCTCTTTAAGCCTTATCTCTTGTCAAAAGGCTCAACGCGACCGCAGCGACGTCTGTGTCCGTTCCATTCTAATCAATGACAGCGTAACCGCGTATCTCCCTGCTTTCAAGTCATAAATCTCGTATCTCCATTTAAACACGATTATGGGGAAATGTTGTGTTAATGTTGGTACACAACAGTATATGATAGCAATATAAGGTATAATACCAACTTTAACGATACAATGTTTAATAACTCAAAAAAAATGCAGTTTTTTTTATTTCCTGAAAAATATTGGTTTTGGAGATACGAGGATTCCGCCCGACAGCGACGATATGTTGCTTGCCAACCGCCAATTAAACAGAAGAAGAAGAAGAAGAAGAAGAAGCAACGGAACATCTTGCAACAGACGTGCAGGTAAGAGCTATAATAGGATTATTCACAGTTGTTCCCTTTTACACAATAAGTGATAAACCAAAGAAATAATTACTCATGCTGTATATTACGTGCTGGCAAAGCCAATGGCGGACACATTTATAGGATCATTTTTGTGGAAACACGTGAAGAGACCATGTTAGTCAATTTTTCTGTTGTCTTGTCATAATTATCCCCAGCCTAAAACATTTCAACTAGACGTTGGAAACTATCCATTTGTTTCCAGCCGAACAAGAAGACCAGTAAATTATCACGCCCAAGTGGCAGGTAAGACCTAATGTTATATCTCACATAAATCGTTGTTGTGAATTAGTGGCTAAATTATTAGCTAACACTTTACAATACTGGTGCACAAATATGCATTAATTCATACTTAATTAATGCACAGATAATCATAAGTTAATGTATAATTCATGAAGAACTAAACCATTTATTTTTACTACATCAGCAACTAAGAACCACTCTATATGATTCATAGATTAAGTAATCAATACATTGTTATTAGTTAAATGTATCATAATTTATTAATTTTCTTAATAACTTATTTTATTAACTAATGATGTATATTCATGTTAGTTACCACAGTGGTCAAAGCTATGTACTTCAACTTCCAGTAGTGAGCTTTAATTAATCAGTAGCTAAAGATTTACAAAAATATCATTATGCTATGACTTTACTTGATGAAGCACATAACTATTAACTAATCATTAAGTAATACTGTTTAGCTAATCATTAATTAAAGCTGGAAGTTGAAATGCATGGCTTGAACCCATTGTAGTAATTAAAACATGAATACATTATGACACATTTAACTAATAACAATTTATTGGTTACTTAATCTATGAATCATATAAAATGATAATTTCTTGCTAAAGCAGTAATTATTCATAAATTGTTTAATTCTTCATGACTTCTATATTAACTCATGATTATGTCTGCATTACTTAATAAATATTTGTGCACCCATATAGTAAAGCATTACCAATTAATACAAACAGGATCATATTGAACATTATTGCTTTAAAAGATTGTTTTTATTCATAAATACAGTTCATTTTAGTAAATTAACGATTTCCAAATACACATTACATAAACAACTACTCAATCATTTACAAGTACTTGTAACATGATAATTTCTGATTATTTTGTTGTTCACGTATACTTGTTTTCACTCCATTACAAAAAGATTATCATTACTCTGTGTAATTGTGACCACAACTCAACCATGTACTTCATATATGCCTAGCTCTCAATACTTCAGAACAACAAGTTCACTTACAAGAAGTTTCATTAAAGTATATCTATTTTATATCTATTCTTTATATACCCTAAAAAAGACTATCTGACAGCTATAACTGAATTTAATTTTTAAAATGACAAATTTATTATATTGATATTTAAATGCTTCAAGACATTTTTATTTATTTTTCTACAACTGTGTATCATTTTTGTAACAAGTTAGTAAAAATGGACCACTACAAACCTGGCAAAACAGATTCTTCAATAAAATTGATATTCACATACTTGTATATTTATCTATAGTTTTTCATCATATTTTTTTCTTTGTACAGCACTAAGCAATAATGGCATTCACATTTTCAACAGGAAACACTTCATCCAAGTAATCATGACCATTTCCAGTGCTCACTTTTAATGGCAACATTCACCACCAGGCAGAGCAGATAATATAATGCAATAAAGCCTTAATTGATTAAAAAGTGAAACTAAACTAAACAACTACAAATACAAATATTAGAAGATATACAACTGTTTCATGTTAATTAAAGAATCAAATGGAGGCAATGGAGCACTCATTAGCCTCCCTTTCAGCTGGTAATACCTAAACAACCACTTACTATGCATAGGACTACAAATGGCCCTGAAAAAATTAAGATTATATACATCTATAAATTATTCTATTCTAATAGAATTTCTAAAAATATATTCTATTTTGGTACAAAATATTATATCAATTATCTAAATTTCACTTCACTAATATTCTCATGTTTTTCTCTTAATTTTCAGCTTACTAAAGAGTTCTTATATTGACCAACTTCAGTCAATAACACTACCACACTGACTACTATTCATCACTTCAGTACGATGAATTGCAAAGAAGCTAAGACCAATGAACCTCCAGAGACATTTACAGGCTACTTCCATTCAGTGTCACCTGTTAAAATGTCTCAAAAAAAAATTCGGTACTTTAATGCTATCATTCAAATAGACAGACATCAGTACCATAACACTGTGGTGTTCACTCCAGAAATGCATAGCCAAGTAGCAGTAGCTGCAAGGAACAAAACACCTGTCAAAATTCACAATGCCAGAAAAAAAATAAGTAAGTACACAATTTGCTCTGTATTCAGCAGTCACTTTGAATTCATGCTCTCTTTCTTACTATTGTTATTGTTTGTGTCATTTTAAAATATCTGTTAGGGTTTAGTTTGTATGTTGTTTAATTTTAATTCAAAAACATTTTTTTACAACTTTACTATTCACAGAACTCCCTCCTTACTTACTCTAACTGTACCACACAACTCTTACTTTACAAAATTAATCACTGAAATCTAAAGGACATTTTCTGGAAACATTCTCAAATTGCATTTAAGTATGCTCAAAGTACAATATTTAATCTCATGGAGGTATCATAAATAGATTTTAATAAATGGCACTTACATTAATATTGTTAAATCCTAGTTTCTGCTAATTTTAATTGATTTTGTACTTTACAGTCCATAAAAAACTTCATTTGGGATCTTTTACAAATATTTTAAATATAATTTTATTTATTTTTTATATTATCAGCATCAGTTTTCTTAAACTATATTAAAAACAAAAAATATGATATTAGAAACATTACATTTTTCACTAAACTGGAAAAACATTTTTAAAATGTTTTTTCTTTGCACTTCATAGGCCGAACAGATGACAAAAAATACGATGTCATTATGAACCATGAAACAACAATTGACGTCACAGAACTAAATTTCCCTCACAAACCACCCAAAGAATCTGCCGCTCTAACCATCGCAGAAATAAAAACCATGCCTGCAAATCAAAAGGTATGTATCATTTTAAAATACTTTAAGCACTACTATACATTCAACTGACATACTTTTTTATTTTCAAGTCATTGCATTCACACACATTCATACACTTTTTGTTAATGTACACTATTAATTTTTATTATAGTACAAAAATTTAAATTCTGTCATTTTCTCTCACTTTGTTCCAAGCATCGTTCATCTTTGAAACACAAATTAAAGGATAACTTGCCAAAATGCAACCTGGGCTGTTTTTTTTTTTTTATTGTAAATGAGACAAACTTATATCTAAAAGCATAATTACGACGAACGAGCCGTTTTTAAGATTGACCGTGATTTAATTTCTGGTCAAATGGCCGGTGAATGGGAGTGCTAAGGGCATTACTTTGAGCGCATCAAAATCAAGATTTTTACAACACTAAGAAGGCTCGACACACCATGAAACTCTGCTGGAAGTATGACCTGGGTCTCTACACATGAACTCCAGCATTGAGAACATTGTTTGTGTACACAGAGTTTACTAAAAAGAAAGGTTTTGAACAACTCACTTTCACTGTTTGGGTTTCCGCTCGCGGCCGTCTTGCCAGTCAAGAAGTGTCGATCTCCGAATGCGAATGAATTTTACAACTAGAAGGTTAATATTGTTTTTCACTTGTGACAAAACAACGAATTAGCCATGCATTTATATGTAAATATACTTTAGGAGCTATCCATCTTTATTCTCCTCACTATTATGTCGCATTCGAAGATCGACACTTCTTGACTGGCAAGATGGCTGCGAGCGGAAACTCAAACACTGAAAGTGAGTTGTTCAAAACCTTTCTTTTTAGTAAACTCTGTGTACACAAACAATGTTCTCAATGCTCGAGTTCATGTGTAGAGACCCAGGCGATACTTCGAGCAAAGTTTCATGGTGTGTCAAGCCTTCTTAGTGTTGTAAAAATATTGATTTTGATGCGCTCAAAGTAATGCCCTTAGCACTCCCATTCACCGGCCATTTAACCAGAAAACGAAATCACGGTCAATCTTAAAAACGGCTCGTTCGTCGTAATTATGCTTTTAGATATAACTTTGTCTCATTTACAATAAAAAAAACAGCCCAGGTTGCATTTTGGCAATAGTTATCCTTTAACATAATTTTAGTGAAATCCAATCACTTTCTGACCCTGCATAGACAACAAGACTGCCATTACATTAAATCACAGAATAATACCAAAACCATTCACAAAATAGTCCATACAATGTCTGTAGTTCAACCATAATTTTATAAACCTACAAGAATATTTTTATTTGCAAAAGAACAAAACTAACTTTACTCAACAATTCTTCTCCCACACCTTACAATCTTCCAGCATTATTATGAGTACCACAACACCTGCTCCTAAACAAATTGCAGTACAACAATATATACATAAGCAGCACCACATGCATGCATCACACAGCCCTTGCTAATGGCCAAACACATTACCTTGGAAATACAAATTGTTGAATAAAGTCATTAATTTTCTTTTTAAAAAACAAAATGTATTCCTATAGCTTCATAAAATGACAATTGAACCACTGACATGACAAGGACTATTTTGTTAATGTTTTTCATACATTTTCAAACCTTTTCTAGAGAGACAAAAACTTCTCAGATGCCAACAAAAATAATTTAACTTGTGTTCTAAAGATGAACAAAGGTCTTACACATTTGCAACAACTTGAGCATAAGTAATTAATGATAGCATTTTCATTTTTTTGATAACCTAGCCTTTAACAGTCTAACAACACTATACTGTAACTTATAGATTTCAACACTGCAAGCAGCGGTCTACAACATCCCACCAACAAGCAACACGGTTAATATTCGAGGAACAGACTGGGAATTGAAGACTTGTCAAGTTGCAGATTCCACATCATCCATGGAATTAACACTCTGGGAGACCTACATGGAAGCAGTAAAAACCAGTGAGTCTTACACTTTCACTAACCTTACGACGAGAAACTACAATGGGAAACTCAGTTTAACTACAACACGACAAACCACCATAGAACCTCTCAAGACATCTCTATTGTCTTCAACACCAATAAATATCATTCCCCAAACAATCTCAATCAACCACCTGACTGCATCAGTGGAAGGTGCTGCAGTACACATCATGAAACCTTGCCCAAAGTGCCACACACTGCAACAAAACTTATGTCCAAAGGATCCATTCCACAGATGTCAAAGCTGTAAAATCCTGAGGAAAGGACAAAGCTACCTAAGCAAATGCAAAGGCACTCTTACATTCAAATTAGGGAAAGAAGAACTGGCACTTTCAATCTCAAACTCACTCCTCTCAACATTCATCAGAAATGAATGCAATCTCAACGTAATGGACAATCAAGAAATCGAAGAATTCCTTCTCACCACAGGACCGTTAACAATTCAGTACACCTCTGAGAACCAAATCACCTCACTTTCAAAACTAAACAAAACAGACCAGCAACAAAAAACAGACGAAGATAGTGACAGTGATGAAGAACTTTGTGCTATAGCCAGTGACCACAGTCCACAAACACCACAAAAACAACAAAGCATACCAAACTATCCAACACTAAAACAACTTGATGAAGTTTCAAACGCCACTGTTGTCCCACCACCAGTCCACAGTCAACAAAAGAACAAAGACCACAGAAAAGACAAAAAACACCACACACAACAATTACCAAAAAACAAGCCCAGAAACGACCTACTCCACCATCAACAGAAAAACAAAACAAAACATCAGACAATCCAACAAAAGACAAAACCAAAGAAACAAATGCTGCAGACAATGAGGACTTCGACGATATTAGTGAACTGTTGCTGGAACAGTAAACTTTTTCACAATATGGATCAGGTAGTCTGTTTCCTTTGAAAAGAATTCTAAATACAGAACATTCGAATATTTTTCCAAAAATGTGAATATATTCTAAATAATTCTCAAGTACATAATTATCCCTGATGAAAAAACCAGCATATGCTGGTTAGGTATGCTTTGGTGCTTGGATGCTGGTTTATGCTGGTCCTTTGCTGGTTTATGCTAGCCCTTTGCTGGGTTATGCTGGTCCTTTGCTGGTTTATGCTGGTGCTTTGCTGGTTTATACTTGTACTTGAGCAGCAACATAGACCAGCATAGCAAAGCACCAGCATTAACCAGCACAAAACCAGCTAAAACCAGCATACCAGCATCAAAACATACCTAACCAGCATATGCTATTTTTTTCATCAGGGATGTAACTACATTTAAAAATTTTCTACCAAATATGCACACAGTGATTGAACTTTTATGCAAATACAATGCTCAGTGGCATTTCATTTTTAACTTCTTTACAACTTAAAAAGAAAAGTTATACTTGATAGGTTATTGGTTGAATTAACCAATTCTACAATTATTTACAATTACACAGAAATACATTTAAGTTTTCTATCTCTAACTTATATATGTTAAATTAACAATACAAAATAGTTTATTATACCATACTTTTTTTGGTTTTCAACTATTAAAATATAGAAAAACCTTTATTATTAAAATATAAATATTTTAGATTAAAATTTGAGTATCTTAACTTTCCAAAACCATATTTTAATATACATTTTACAAACATTTTTTCATTATTTTTTTTCTTCTCCCTTTTTTCCTCTTTATTTTTTTTTATACATTTTTCATACAAGCATACATTTTCTATACATATATATATATATATATATATTTTCTCTAAATGCACAATACTAAATTGCATTAACTTTCCAAATTTGCAAATATCCTCATTTTACTGCACAAACGTGTAACTTTGTTTTAGCCTTTTCTAGTAAATCTGCACACATTCATTAAATTTTTTTGCAAATACACTATTTACATTTCGTTCTTTAAATTGTTTGCATGTTACAAACAAAAAATATACTTGACACGTTATTGTTCTATGTTAACATGCTATTACAAATACACTATATTTTCTTAAGTTTTCTGTTTCTATTTTTTTTTATAAATGGTTATATTTATATATATATACAGTAACTTAACAGTACAAAATATGTTCTTGTCTTTAAAATAAAAAAATACAATTTTCTTTCATATTTACTATTAAAAGTTTAAAACACTTTCACATTTGTTTAATTCTTTACTTATTTTTTTTTTTTTTTTTTTTTTTCTTCCAAATGAAAAGCACCAATTTGTACTGTTAATTCAAATTATACTTCTCACATTTACGTCCAAAGGTGTTTTATACAAATTTTTCAGTTGCACTTATGTACAACTTTGTTAGTATGTTTTACTGTTCCATCCATATATACTAAGTCACGTACAATAAAAATTCTGAACTTCAAGCCAGTTTGTTTCTGTCAAATTTTTTGCCTATTGCTAACACTAAACAGTACTTCACATACTATATTTCCAGCTTAACCACTTTGTTAATTATATTCTTTTTTAATCTGTTTTCATAGCTGCACTAAAGACTGAAAGGTCCTGCAAAAAACTGAAATTAAATTTATTATTTAATTATCCATGAGGTCAACATTTTATTTACTTTTAATAAATGACAAAAGTACAAAACTAATAATTGGTAGACCAATTTCTTCTTTCCTTTAACATAAATGTCAGCCTGCCATTGCATTTTCTGAGATACGTTGATCCTTCCCTTATCATGATGATGATGCCTGACATGATTAACATGGATCTTTTAAAGACAAGATCTCTTGTAAGCCACTACATATCTAAATTAATTTGTTTTGAGACCAAGTATTACAAGTTTATTAAAGTTTATTAAAACCCTTCCATTTGACACGCTGTTCCTCTATGTTGCAACATTGTTAATTATGATGAAATCACACAATGTCAGCCCTTAAATTCCTTGAACCCCGTATAATTGCTGCTTGCAGCTATATTTATTATTATTATTACTATTATTATTATTATTATTATTACTACTACTATTATTATTATTGGTTATTTTTTATATTTATTTATATTCTTTTTTCCCTTCGTTCGATCTCTTTACTTAACATTCTGAATAGTTTTGTAAATAATAGCCTACTGTAAATGCTTTATGCATGCCAATAAAGCTTTGATTATGCTATATGACTGGAGTAGTAAGGAGTGCCCTCTGGTGGAGCTCATAGGCACTCCAGCTGGTGATTGTGACAGTCAATGCATATACTTTGCATAAAGTTATATGTATACATATCTACATATATTGAACTAGAGATGCATCAGGTGGACACTGTGCTCCTGTAAATGCTACAAAAGCCAATACCACACAGCATATAAGCAGCACTGTGTCCAGGGGGAAAAAACAGACAACAGAACAACAGATAGTACAATGGAGTTACTAGAGATTAAGTATGTCTATGAAGTACATGTATGTAATTAATATAGTGTTAAACATTCAAAATTCACGTATAGCTGATGTGCGCTGATAAGCAAAACATGCTAAATAGATTGAGCACATGGCGGCACAAATGCCTGAGCCTGTTGAGCAAAAATCCCTTTTTCACACACATCACTGGAAAGTTTGTAATTCGGTTGAATATGTCAAAAACAAGTAAGTAAACAATTCACAAGTTACTTTGACGGTTAAGTGCACTTCTGTTGCATGATCTTGATTGCTGTTCACTCCATAGCGCATACATTTGGGTTAAAACAAAATAGCACATATAAAGCAAACAAACATTATAAGGGCATTCAATATAAAAGAAACAAACAACAACAACAACAAAAAAAAAACACTAATTTTAAATACCAAGCCTACACAGCTTTATTTAAAGCAAAAGTGAAACTAGCAGACTGCGTGAAATGTGCCTGGCTATAGAGGGTTTGCACCTACATCACGTTCTGGTCAGTTACCCGGATGCGTGGCCATTGTTCTACTAATTTATCTCTAAACCACAGAAACAATGTTTGGAAGCTGCTAAATCGTATAGAGAAGGACTTAATAAACAGGAAAGGGCGTTACATTTGGACAAACTAAAGTTAATACAGGGGTCAATGCTAAGCAGTGATAGTGTTTCCTTGGTTTCTGCTGCACTACACTTATTAACACTGCATTATAGTGCATGCAGATGCTAGATGAAAAGAAAACGCAATGTAAACTTTCCTGAAAACAGACAGTTCCCCACAGAGATACATTTATATACATTTCTACCCCAAATTAATTATTTCTTCCAATATTTTGTGCATTGTGAACAGTTAGATTGATCTGCCTGCCTGCCAGTAGTTTCTTCTCTTTATGTCCATCTTCAGCGTTTCTGGTCTCTGTTAACAGCCTTTTATAGACTAAATATAATAGTAGTGTAAAATTTCCACACAAACTACATTTTGGAAAATGAATGCACAGGGCAGTCTGTATTCTCGAGCTTTGTAATAGGTGGTAAATATACATACGACCTGTCTCCTTTGTTGCAGACTGATGACCCAACAATTCTTCCTTCTATTTCTTATGCCAACACAGTGAATTACTTTCGTTTCTTCATTTTTTCACCAGGCACATGCACAAGTTCCATTCAGTTCAGTGGCATTGTTTATGTCCAATGCTGTAATGTGAAAACACTCTACAGTAGTCAAAATTTAAAGTGGATCAAAATAGGGATGTTCATTTCGGTTATTTTTCCTAACCGACAGCCGATGCTCGTTAACCGATTATTAACCATTAACCAGCAAGATTATTTTAAATTAGAATTTAGTTATTTTAGAAAGGGTAAGTCTCTGTGACCCGTTAAAAATACCAAAATTTGTTTTACAGGGATTAATTTTGCATGCGCAAAAAGCAGCAGACAACAGAACATGAGGATTCACATGGACACATCAAGCACCTGCAGTGCTTCTGCATGCGAACGGAGAAAAACGTAATAAAGCTAGGCTATACATATATAATGAATGAATAGGCCTATAAGATGACTTTTTTACTTAACAAAATGAAATAAAAAACTGTGCAACAAGTAGCTAGTATGCAGCGTTTTGGTTCATTTTTGTGCTGTGCCAAAGGCAGACGGCTGAAAAGGGGATCCTATTTTCTTTATTTTTACAAAAGCACAAAGATTTCTTTTTATTGTAAATGTACACATATTAAAGGAAACCATTTACAGTTTCGATTAACTGTATGACTAGGAGTCATTTCCACTGTTAGAAAGAAAAAAAACAAGCAATTGCGCCGGCGCCACACGCACTCACGGTTTTAAGCATTACTAACTTGACAAAGCAGCCTTTCCATTATCCTAATAAAATACAGTCAGCCAAACATATGGAAAAATCACACTGCTTAATCGCTATCAACGTACTACCATGATATTATGCCAAACAATTTGTTTTATGTGGATATTGGAATGCGAGTGAAGTACAAAACTAGGTTTACTACATAAATAATATTTTGGCATTCAAATATACATCTCCAATATGGAAAAATTAGGATTTGCGTTGTTTGAGAGACCCGACAATATTTTCAGTTTCGCTTTAGCCTAAATTAATTCGTTTTGGCTTGTCATTTATATAGCCTAGCTTCTTATATTTTTCATTCTTGTTCTTTTCTGAATACTGTTAAATTGAAAATATTTAGATTGATTTTATTTATTCAGAATTGAAAAATTATTCAGAACTGATTTTTTTGTGGAGTGAGGGGAACTAAAATAGCCTAGCCTATGTTTATAGTGTTTGTAAACATTTCGCGTCAGCATCTATTTCTAGTGTAATAATAAAATGCGTCTTAACGTTATAGGCCTACGTGATTTATCTTTTTTTTTCTCTCAAAAATGCAATGTATTTTAACCATCCAGCAAACGTTCTGAAATACTTTGATAAATTACTGAAAAAAAAATTAAATTACCTTTTAAACCATTTAACTGATTGTATTAATCGGTCAAAATTCTTTCTGTCGGTCAACGGTTAACTGGTTAAAATGAGCATCCCTAGATCAAAACCTTTCATTAAAGTTGTCCCAAAACCAAAACAATGTCCATTCTTGTCTTAGGACAACTTTGATGAAATTTTTTGATCCACTTAAAAAGTCTGACTACTGTATATGTGTTTCTCTCATTCTGTATCAATACAAATGTGTGCGTGGGATGCATATGTTTTGCTTGCTTTAAAGGGGTCATCAGATGCCCGTTTTCCACAAGGTGATATGATTCATTACAGTCTTAATGAGAAGTCTATAACATACTTTGGTTAAAATTTCTTAATGGTAATGTAAAACAATACCCTTTTTACCTTGTCAAAATCAGTGTGTTGCTTTAAATGCTAATGAGCTCTGCTCACCTCGCCTCTCTCTTCTGTGGGTTACAAGCAGTGCAGTTTACTTTAGCCGCATTTATTCTTGTCTTACACAGCACCGGAATCGACTCTATGGTGGCTGGAGTCAGACTGTTTACAGCTCATCAGGGCGGGTCTAAGGTAAGATGGCCGTGTCAATCAATTATCGTGGGAGTGGACGTGGTCAGTGTGACGTCACACAGACAAGAGGCTGAGAATGGCCTGATTCAGTAAAGGGGATATTACTTGTAAAGATAAAAAAAATACCACTGGGTGGATTTTTATCATTATAGGGTGGTTGTGTACACACATTTATGTTCAAACAACATGCAATAGTGAGCTTTGCATCCGATGACCCCTTTAACCCTCTGAGCCTCTTCGGTCATTTTTGACCGAAAAAAAAAATATTTTGAAATTTAAAAAATCGTAGCCTTATCGGAATGAGATCACACTTGGTGAAATTTGTTGCATTAGTTATGTGAACACAAAATAAATCATGGACATGATTCGGATATGTTAAACCGTCACAAAAAAAAGTCACACTTGGCTCCTTCGTGGTCAAAAATGAACAACATAGGAAATGAATGGGAACTCTGAAAATCTGGTACTTTGGTGGTACCAGCCACAAATCAGCCGCTGCACAGCAATCAAGGGGTGACACTCTAGAATATCAAGAGTGCAAAACAGACAGCCAAGCATCACACACACACAAACATACACAGACACACATAGAAATGAACTGATAAAAATGCAGCAGAGCAAATTTTGAGAATAATGTGAAATAAAATTAATAAATGGAAAAAATACAACAATCTCTCTCACAAACACACACACACTCAGAAATGAACCGGTAAGACTGCAGCAGAGCAAATTTTTGAGAATATGTGAGATGGGGAGAGCAATTTTCTTGTAAATTAATTACAGTTTATATGTAAATAGTAGATTTAGATTTTTTACCTCTTTTTCTTCAATTTACTGTTTGATTAATTATTGTTTTTGCTCTTATTTTAGCAGATGTTCCTGATATCTGAGTTAAAGATCATGCAACCTGATATTTATCTAACCAAAAATATCTAAACCTTGACAAAAAGTAGTGTTTTATAATGTCTAAATGTATATCTAAAAGCAAAACCTATTAAAATATGCAGAAAAAAACAATGGTAATCTGAAAGCCTCTGTATATTTGTATAATATGTATATAGGGAACTATACAGCTTACATGACATTACACAAGTTTTTATTTTTTAATGACACCAAAATGGCACAATTCTCACTTCAAAAAATGGATTTTAAATGTGTTCACTCTGTTTTAATGTGAAGTGTTGCATTTATTAAAAAATAATACAAAATAATTATATAAATAAATATATATTAATTCTAATGGAAAAAATAACTCAATAAAATAGTATAAATATTGCATACTGTCATAAAATTCCCTCAAAATTCTAAGTAATAATCAAAAAATATAATTGAACAAAAATGTTTTACAATGATTTTCCAGAAAAAAACTAAAAGTTACATTTCAAGGCTTCGGTCACTTCGGCCAAGTGTGACTCCTAAACGAAGAGGCCCAGAGGGTTAAAGGCCAAAATATACTTTGGTTTTTACTCGTACGTGAGGGTCCGTGTACAGTGTGTGTGATTTAAATTAAAGATGAAATACCGTAGAGCAATAAAATGAACAGTGAAACTAACAAAAGCTTATACAATACATTTTAACAGGTATAACTGAGTGTGAAAATAACTTAAGGAAATATCTGTTTTCTAAATGAAGCCAACTAACATCATGCTAATTATTATTATTATTATTTATTTGTATTTTTATTATTATACTTTTAGTTTCATTTGGCATCTGTCACCCACTAGCTGTGCGCGTTTTGGTTCCTCCAGAATTTATTTTTAATTAGGTTTTTTTCTTCGAAAACTCTGCTGACTCTGAACTGAAACTTTCTGTGAACATTTCCCAATCTTGTTTCTTCCTGAATCTATTTTTGCTCTTTTAGAACATCTGATGTCATCTGAACACTTGTTCTGTTATTTTCTTCCAGGAATGTGATGAACTAATTCATGCTTCTCTCTCCCATTTCCAATGATGATCTAGAAGTGTGTGGTGAACAGAAGCGAACAGCTTCATTGTCTTCATCTCTTCTGCAGGGTGTTTTTGCTGTTTTAATGCCGTTGTGAAATGCCATTTACTGGGTGAAATGCAGAGCACAATTTCCAAGAATGGGTCACCATACTTGGCCACAAGTCACCTCATTTCCTTTTTTTCCTTCCTTGTTGGGCGTCCTCCTGTTCAGAGTGATTTAATTTATCTTTTTTTCTTTTTTTTTTTAAAACAGACCGCTATGAGAAAGGAAAGAGGAAGGTTCAAGAGGCTGAGGTTCGATCTGACATTCAGTGAGATGGAAGGAGGAACCAGGCCAAAAAAAAAAAAAAAACAGGTATAAAATGTAGGTGTAATATTTTGATAATTTCTTTCTGTTGTCATAATAAAATGGTTCCACACTGAAAGATTTGCTCAGTGCATTGAAGTGATACAAATGAGAAAAAAGAAAAAAAAAAACAAATGAGAAAAAAAAAACAAAAACAAAAACATTCTTTTGAAGCCCAAGCACTTGACTTTTGAGCTCTTTTGTGATGGACTCTGAAGAAAATGCTCACTTACCACTAATCATACCATCTGGCAACCTGAGGATTTCACATGTGTGAATGAGTGTATAAAGTACATGTTTCTTTATGAAATGAAGGGTATATGTGTGTATATGTAATGGTATATCTTTTCTTTTTTAAACCTCACCAGCTCCACAAGAGCCCACAAAGTCCTGGTACCCAGAAACACTTCTGTGGAAACAGAGCTCTGCAACCAACTAAACTCATTGTCAGTAAGTTGGTGAAAGATAAATACATATTTTCTTTAAGGTCCAAACCCAAAATAACCTCAGTAGACCTCTACAGGATGCCAGAGAGCTCATCAATCTCCTACCACTTAAGTTATTAGGCCTCATTAATATAAAAATTAATATGACAACTGTTATGACTGTTTAAAGCTGCAACATATAAGAGGGATCAGTCAATCAATGCAAATTATTTTAAGTAAACTAATACAACAACAGTCAGTAATTATAATAAACAAAAGTCGTTCTAAAAAAGTCAATGGATTATGGTCAGTGTAAACATTAATATGACCACAGACTAAACTTACATAGACCTCAAAATGCTGAATGACAAAACAAGGCCAAAAGCCTCTTTTCCACTGTAATACACTTAATGATGACCATTGATTATTATTTTTTGTTTTGTTTTGTTTTCTTTGAAAATTAACTGACCGGATGTTCGATTCCCTTAGCATCTTCTTGCAAAAGAACAGCACCAGCACTGTCAGTGCTAGCATCAACTGCAAGTAAAAAGGGTTTGATCCTGGAGGGCCGGTGTCCCTGCAGAG
Source organism: Labeo rohita (assembly GCF_022985175.1). Classification (NCBI taxonomy): domain Eukaryota; kingdom Metazoa; phylum Chordata; class Actinopteri; order Cypriniformes; family Cyprinidae; genus Labeo; species Labeo rohita. The sequence continues at coordinate 5,086,796 of NW_026129217.1, forward strand.
TTTAGCTCCAAGCCTAATCAAATACACCTGAACAAGCCTATCAAGGTCTTCAGGATACAGGTTTGTGTTTTTTAAGGGTTGGAGCTAAACTCTGCAGGGACACTGGCCCTCCAGGATCAAGGTTCCTTACCCTGGTTTATCTTAATCCAAAAAGTTTGGTTGCTAGAACCAGTGAGTCTTTTCAATCACGGCAGATTCAAGTGTCCATTTCACTCAGCATTATCATTCAGAAAGAAAAAATAAGAAAAGAAAAAAAAAACAGAAAAGAAGGAAAAGTTAATTAAGTACAATTTTCTTCAAAGGTTTCAAACTAAGTAAAAAAAAAAACTGAACATGGATGTGGATGTAAATGTATGTGTGTGATATGTGAGTGTGTTGGTGTGATGGAGTGTGTTGGTGTAATGGTCTTGGGGTTAGTCTTTGGGAGCGTGAGGATTCAGAAAAGAAATACCTGTGCTTTTCATTTCAAAGCAGCTGCTTTGATCATCACTTGCATTATCCCCGGCAGATGCAGTGAGCCACGTACCAGAAGAATGTGTCTGATCCTCTCTTTCCTCTTTTGAACACCTCTCTGTCTCCCTCTATTACTTGACTTTTATTTTTTTTCCACCTAATTGTTTCCTTTCCAGATATGGGCACGGAAGGCACAGAATGTTAATGAAACTTTTCCCCCGCACTGCCACAAAATAGTGGGAGTGGGAAAACTATAGACAGCTTCAACTTTAGTGCTGGTTTTACGCACCCCTGCCAGCCACCTTACCTAAATATGTCACTGAGGTAAAACATTACCACATTGCCACATTGCTAAAACTGCCGGTCCTGCAGATTTGCTTTATTTAACATTAGCAAAATCAGGCCCTTTCTTTCGGAAAATGCTTCTGAAGTCCTTTTTCAAGCTCTTGTTCTGTCCGGGCTGGACTTTTTGCAATGGTCTTTTGGCAGGTCTTTCAGCCAGTACTACCAAAACGTTAAAATTTATCCAGAACGCAGCTGTGAGATTAATTTTTAATGAGCCGAAAAGAACACATCACACCTCTCTTCATCAGTTTGCACTGGCTGCCAGTAGCTGCTCACATAAAGTTCAAGGCATTATTGTTTGACTACAAAACCACCACTGGTTCTGCACCCCTTTACCTAAATTCATTACTTCAGATTTCCGCACTCTCTAGAAGCTTGCGTTCTGCAAGTCAACGGCACATTATTGTGCCATCCCAAAGAAGCACAAAATCACTTTCACTGACTTTTACATTAAATGTTCCCCCCATCTGGTGGTTAACCATGTCAAAAGCAGTGGACAAATCCAGCAAGTATAGAAGATTTGGAAGCTCCTTTTGCCAGTCTTAGGGCTTCAACAACTGAGAGAAAGGCAGAGACTTGGTTGAACACAGCTCATTCAATGTTTTTGCAGTGAAAGGAAGAAGGGAAACTGGTCTGTAGTTTTCTAAAAGAGTTGGGTTAAGGGTAGGTTTCTTAAGTAGTGGGATTATACAAGCCTGTTTAAATGCTGAGGCAAAAACCTTAGTGTGAAGGGATGTGTTAATGATGTGAGTGAGTGCAGGTACAACTGCAGGAGAAATGGCCTGAAGGAGATGAGATGGAATGGGATCAGGTGGACAAGTAGTATGATGATTAGAAAGTATGAGTTTGGAGACTTCTGTCTCACAGAGTGAAGAGAAGGATGTGAACAAGTTTACTGGTATGATGTGCTTGGCAGATTGTGGTGTGGAAAATTGTACAATGATGGTTTTAATTTTGTTCATGAAGAACGTTGCGAAGTCGTCAGCTTTTAGTGTTGATGAAGGAGAGGGAGTATGGGGGTAGGATTGTAGCAAAATTCCAAATAAATAGATTATTATCCACAAATAAATGTAAAGAGATTACAAAAATAAACATATTGACAAACAAATAGAATGAGATCCACACATAAACCTTAGAGTTTCACAAACATTAATTAAATTCACACACACACAAAAAAAGTTAAATGAGATTTGCAAATAAAAAATATATTCAGAAATAACTTTTTATGTCACAAACGCAACTTTGCCTGGCATTCATTTGTGAATTGCGTCCTGTGCATTTGTAGATCACTGCACGCATTTGTGGATCGGTCACTGCGCATTTGTGGATTTTCAAACATTTCTAGTTTCAAGATGCTGATGATCCACAAATGCATTGACTCCGCCCACCATCTACTCAAGAAAATCAGATAACAGCCTCACTTCGCTGACCAATCATAGCACATTCTCACTATAACAATCATGTTTTGCTTTACAATCAGTGCAGTCTCATCCTGAAGTAACTTTATCTGCATTGGCTAAAAAAGGAAATATGAGGGCCATAAAATTGGTACAGTAAAAGATGTTTAAAATTAGATTTTATTGGAATATGTAGTAATCCAAGCCACAGTATTATATTTTATGTGCCTTTGAAAGTGCCAGAGAAACAACGCTTTAAAACAACGCTTTAGCCGATGTGGTCTCCGCTGACATTCAGGGCTGTAGAGGTCGTCTCTAGGTGCTGATCCACCATCTGGGCTGGGTACGGACTGGATCCGGAGGACTGCAATGACCATCTGATCTGGATACGGACTGGATCTGGTGGTTAAGGTGACCTCGGAATAAGAAAGAAACAGACTAATATTAGCGTAGATGCCATTCTTCTGACTGGGTGTTATGGGAAGTGTTCCCGGTTCTGGTTGACCTAATTAGTGCAGCCTAACAATCCTTTAACGGAGTTGAATGACAGAAATGTGTTTATGTGTTATGTGTAAGCAAGGTTAAAGAGATGGGTCTTTAATCTAGATTTAAACTGACAGAGTGTGTCTGCGTCCCGAACATTGTAGGGTAGATTGTTCCAAAGTTTGGGTGCTAAATAAGAAAATGATCTGCCGCCCGCGGTTGATTTGGATATTCTAGGTATTATCAAATTGCCAGAGTTTTGAGAACGCAGCGAACGTGAGGGACTATAATGCGATAAGCGCTCGCTCAGGTACTGAGGAGCTAAACCATTCAGGGCTTTATAAGTAATTAGCAAGATTTTTAAATCTATACGATGTTTAATAGGGAGCCAGTGCAGTGTTGACAGAACCGGACTAATATGATCATACTTTTTGGTTCTAGTAAGAACTCTAGCTGCTGCATTTTGGACCAGCTGGAGTTTGTTTATTAAGCGAGCAGAACAACCACCCAATAAAGCATTACAATAATCTAACCTTGAGGTCATAAATGCATGAATTAATGTTTCAGCATTTGACACTGAGAGCATAGGTCGTAATTTATATATATTTTTGAGATGGAAAAATGCAGTTTTGCAAATACTAGAGATGTGGTTTTCAAAGGAAAGATTGCCATCAAATAGCACACCTAGGTTCCTAACTTATGATGAAGAATTGGCAGAGCAGCCATCAAGTATTAGATAGTGTTTTAGGTTATTACACACTGAGGTTTTAGGTCCAATAATTAACACCTCTGTTTTTTCAGAATTTAGCAGTAAGAAATTACTTGTCATCCAATTTTTTAACTCAACTACACAATCAGTTAGTTTATCAAATTGGTATGTTTCGCTGGGCCGTGAAGAAATATAGAGCTGAGTATCATCAGCATAACAGTGAAAGCTAACACCATATTTCCTGATGATATCACCCAAGGGTAACATGTAAAGCATAAAAAGGTCGTGGTTGCACGCCTAGAGTTTGAGCTCTGTCGAGTTAATTTCTTATTGTCTGTTTTTCAATTCAAAATCAATTTTATACACCATAATTCTTGTTTCTTATAACGTGTGAATATACCCCCTATTGTATTCTACAACTAAAACATCCGGATTGCTTTGTTATCACTAGTTTTGTTTTGATTTCCCGAGTTGCTAGCTTATAGCCCGTTAGCAGCACCAGTGTGGTTGCCGCTAATCCTGCTTGCTTTGTTTACACACTGCTTACACACATTTCCATTGTTTACTCACTGTTACTTGCTTTAATGGCGAATTTGTGTCCACCTTTGAGTGCAGGTGAGGACACGTTCGAGCTGCACTCGTTGCAGCTCGAGCTGGAGGCCGTAGAGAAGCAGATCCAGGAGCTGTTGATGAGGCAGACGGAGCTGAGAGAGCGGAGGGCCGCTCTGGAATCCTCCCGGGTGAGTAACGTTATACAGAGCGATACTAACACTCTGACCACCTCTACTCTGTGTGCTTCTCTGCACAGCTCCCGTGCACCCTGGACGCGATCTTCCCAGATGTCCTTCACTCCGGCGCCGGGACACCACGGACCCTGGGTGCAGCAGCAGCGGAAGACGCGAGCCAGGCCCCGGCCGAGGACCTCGCCCCCTCCGGCGCCTCCGGTCTTCGAGATCTCCACCCGGAACCGCTTCGCTCCCCTCCGCGAGACGGAACGCGACGCTGTGATCGTCGGAGACTCCATTGTCCGGTACGTACGTGCTACTTTAGCTAAAGGTAAAGTCCACACCCACTGTTTTCCTGGTGCTCGCGTTCTCGATGTTTCTGCGCAGATACCCGCAATCCTGAAGGACGGCGAGAGCGTCGGCGCGATCGTCCTGCACGCGGGGGTGAACGACACCAGGCTGCGGCAGACGGAGGTTCTGAAGAGGGACTTCAGCAGCCTGATCGAGACGGTTCGCAGCACGTCGCCCACAACGAGGATCATCGTGTCAGGACCGCTTCCCACGTATCGACGTGGGCACGAAAGGTTCAGTAGACTCCTTGCTCTAAATGAATGGTTATTGACATGGTGTAAAGAACACAAACTGCTCTTTGTTAATAATTGGAATCTTTTCTGGGAGCGTCCTAGGCTTTTCCGTGCGGATGGCCTGCACCCCAGCAGAGTCGGAGCGGAACTGCTGTCGGACAACATCTCCAGGACGCTACGCTCCATTTGACTAGTAAGTACATTCTCAAATGATTGCTACGATGGCTTTTGTTCTGAACGCTTAAATGATAGTAGTTGCACTGTCCAATCTATAAAGACTATGTCTGTTCCTCGAATAGTGAGGTCAAAACATAAATTTAATGCAGGATCTAGAAAAAATCTGATCGTAATTAAACCAGAAAAAAGCAAAATACACGAACAGAAACCATTTTTAAAGCTTGGGCTCCTAAACATTAGAGCACTTGCACCCAAAGCAGTTATTGTGAATGAAATGATCACAGATAATAGTTTTGATGTACTCTGCTTAACCGAAACCTGGCTAAAACCTAATGATTATATTGGTCTAAATGGGTCTACTCCACCAAACTACTATTATAAGCATGAGCCCCGTCAGAGTGGTCGTGGTGGTGGTGTTGCAACAATATATAGTGATATTTTCAGTGTTACTTAGAAAACAGGATACAGGTTTACTTCATTTGAAATACTTTTGCTTAATGTTACTCTGCCAGATATGCAAAAGAAATCTCTCCTATCTCTTGTTTTAGCTACTGTGTATAGACCGCCAGGGCTGTATACAGATTTCCTAAAAGAATTTGCAGAATTCCTTTCAGAACTATTGGTTAATTTTGATAAAGTGATAATTGTCGGAGATTTTAACATTCACGTTGATAATACAAATGATGCATTAGGACTTGCGTTTACTGACCTAATAAACTCTTTTGGAGTCAAGCAAAATGTCACCAGGCCCACTCATCGTTTTAATCATACGCTAGATTTAATTATATCGCATGGAATTGATCTTACTGATATAGATATCGTACCTCAAAGTGATGATGTTTCTGACCATTTCCTTGTATCGTGCATGCTGCGTATCACTGATATTAACTGTATGGCTCCGCGTTATCGTCTTGGCAGAACTATTGTTCCAGCCACCAAAGATAGATTTACAAATAACCTGCCTGATTTATCTCAACTGCTCTGTGTACCCCTTAATACACAGGATCTAGACAAAATGACTAGCAATATGGGCACCATCTTCTCCGATACGTTAGAAGCTGTTGCCCCCATCAAATTGAAAAAAGTTAGAGAAAAACGTATTGCGCCATGGTACAACAGTGATACCCATTCTCTCAAAAAAGAAACTCACAATCTTGAGCGCAAATGGAGAAAAACTAACTTGGACGTTTTTAGAATTGCATGGAAAAACTGTATGTCCAGATATAGACAGGCTTTAAAAGCTGCTAGGGCTGAGCATTTCTGCGAACTCATAGAAAATAACCAAAACAATCCAAGGTTTTTATTTAGCACAGTGGCTAGATTAACAAATAACCAGACGCCACCTGATCTAAATATTCCTTTACAGTTTAATAGCAATGACTTTATGAATTTCTTCACTGATAAAATAGATAACATCAGAAATGCAATAACCAATGTAGATTATACTGCATCTAATATGTCAACTTCTTTCGTCGCACCCAAAGAAAAACTGCAGTACTTTACCGCTATAGGACAGGAAGAGTTAAATAAACTCATCACTGTGTCTAAACCAACAACATGCCTATTAGATCCCGTACCCACTAAATTACTAAAAGAATTGTTACCTGTGGCAGAAGAACCGCTTCTCAATATTATCAACTCATCGTTATCTTTAGGTCACGTCCCTAAACCATTCAAGCTGGCGGTTATTAAGCCTCTTATTAAGAAACCACAACTAGACCCTGGTGAACTGGCAAATTATAGACCCATTTCTAATCTTCCATTTATGTCTAAAATTTTAGAGAAAGTTATATCTGTTCAACTGTGCTCATTCTTGCAAAAAAATGATATCTATGAAGAATTTCAGTCAGGCTTCAGGCCCCATCACAGCACAGAAACTGCACTTGTTAAAATCACTAATGACTTGCTTCTTGCGTCAGACCAAGGCTGCATCTCACTGCTAGTTTTACTTGATCTTAGTGCTGCGTTCGACACTATAGATCATGACATACTAATAGATCGACTACAAAATTATGCAGGTATCCAAGGGCAGGCTTTAAAATGGTTTAGATCCTACCTGTCTGATCGCTACCACTTTGTTTATTTAAATGGGGAGTCATCCCAGTTATCACCAGTAAAGTATGGAGTGCCACAAGGATCTGTTCTAGGTCCTCTACTATTTTCAATATACATGCTGCCCCTTGGTAATATTATTAGAAAACACGGGATTAGTTTCCATTGTTATGCTGATGATACTCAACTATATATCTCAACAAGACCAGATGAAACTTCTGAATTATTAAAGTTAACAGAGTGCGTTAAAAATGTAAAAGATTGGATGACCAACAATTTTCTGCTATTAAATTCAGATAAGACAGAGATATTACTTATTGGACCTAAAAACAATACACAGAATCTTTTGACTTACAATTTACAGCTAGACGGATGTACTGTTACTTCCACTACAGTCAAAAGCCTGGGTGTTATATTAGACAGCAACTTGTCTTTTGAAAATCATATTTCTCATGTTACAAAAACAGCATTCTTCCATCTTAGAAACATTGCCAAGCTGCGAAACATGTTACCTGTTTCTGATGCAGAAAAGCTAGTTCACGCATTCATGACCTCTAGACTGGACTATTGTAATGCACTACTAGGTGGTTGTCCTGCATCTTCAATAAACAAGCTACAGATAGTCCAAAATGCAGCTGCTAGAGTCCTTACCAGGTCAAGAAAATATGATCATATTACCCCAATTTTAAAGTCTCTGCACTGGCTACCTATTAGGTTCCGCATCAGCTACAAAATAGCACTTCTTACCTATAAGGCACTTAACGGTTTAGCTCCTGCGTACCTAACTAGTCTTCTACCACGCTACAATCCATCACGCTCCCTAAGGTCACAAAACTCTGGACTGTTGGTAGTACCTAGGATAGCAAAGTCCACTAAAGGAGGTAGAGCTTTTTCACATTTGGCACCCAAACTCTGGAACAGTCTTCCTGATAACGTTCGGGGTTCGGACACACTCTCTCTGTTTAAATCTAGATTAAAGACTCATCTTTTTAGCCAAGCATTCAAATAATGCATCTCATAAACTTTTTCTGCAGCTATATCTGATCAAATGTTCATTATCAATCTTTTAGCTCTGGTTAACAAACCTTCCTTTTCTTAGTTTGAACAGCAGCTACGCTAATTATGTTCCTATTTGTTCTCTGTTTTTGCCATGGGATTGACATCCCATGGTAACTAGGAATTCACAAGCTCCAGTCTGGATCCAGAACACTTAAGAAAAGATGATGCCAACCCCACAGAGGACTTCAGATGATGCCAACCCTGAAAACATATAGCACTACCGTATTCTGCTACTAATTTATAGTGTTCTTTGTCTGTTTGATTACGTCATTAATTGATCTTTACCACACATCTCTACCATATGTACATCAAGCTACTACTACATATATTGTAAAAATGTCAATTTGGTGTAAATCTGCTTTGCAACGATATGTATCGTGAAAAGCGCTATACAAATAAATTTGAATTGAATTGAATTGAAAAAGTAATGGCCCTAGCACTGAGCCTTGCGGTACTCCATACTGCACTTGTGATCGATATGATACCTCTTCATTTACTGCCATGAATTGATAGCGGTCAGATAAGTACGATTTGAACCATGCCAATGCACTACCACTAATGCCAACATAATTTTCAAGTCTGTTCAAGAGAATGTTGTGGTCAACCGTATCAAACGCAGCACTAAGATCCAGTAGCACTAACAGAGAGATACAACCACGATCGGTTGACAAGAGTAGATCATTTGTAACTCTAATAAGACCAGTCTCAGTACTATGGTACAGTCTAAAACCTGACTGGAAATCCTCACAGATATCATTTTTCTGTAGGAAGGAAGATAATTTTGAGGATACAACCTTTTCTAATATCTTCGACAAAAATGGGAGATGCGAGATAGGTCTGTAATTAATTAATTCGTTGGGGTCAAGTTGTGGGGGTTTTTTTTAATGAGAGGCTTAATAGCAGCCAGTTTGAAGGTTTTGGGGACGTATCCTAATGACAGTGATGAATTAATAATATTTAGCAGAGGATCTATGGGATCTGGAAGCAAGTCTTTTAGTAGCCTAGATGGAATAGGGTCTAGCATACAAGTTATTGGTTTAGATGCTTTAACAAGTTTATACAATTCATCCTGACCTATAATAGAGAATGAGTGGAATTGTTCCCCAGGAGATCTATAGGACACTATCTGATGCAATACTGTAATTGACGGCTGCATGGTGACAATTTTGTCTCTAATACTATCGATCTTGGAAGTAAAGTAGTTCATAAAGTCATTACTGCTATGCTGATGGGCATAGTCAGTGCCTGCTGGTTCTTTAGTTTTTGTTAACTTAGCCACTGTATTGAATAAATACCTAGGGTTATGTTTGTTATCTTCTAAAAGAGTTGAAAAGTAATCAGATCTTGCCGATTTTAATGCTTTTCTATACAATAGGGTACATTCACGCCAAGCAGTACGAAAAACCTCTAATTTTGTTTTCCTCCAGCTGCACTCCATTTTCCGGGCTGCTCTCTTTAGGGTGCGAGTGTGCTCGTTATACCACAGGGTCGGACTGTTTTCCTTAATCTTTCTTAGGGGCAGAGGAGCGACCGTATCTAGAGTCCTGAAAAAGAGAGAGTCAATAGTTTCTGTTACATCATCAAGTTTTTCTGAGCTATTGGACATGCTGAGTAATTCAGATAAGTCAGGAAGATTACTCAGATAGCAATCTTTTGTAGTAGAAGTGATGGTTCTACCATACTTGTAATAAGGAGTTGAATTTACAGTTTTATTTATCTGGAGTATACACGAGACTAGATAATGATCAGAGATATCATCACTTTGCTGCAGAATCTCAACGGCATTGACATCAATTCCATGTGACAGTATTAAGTCTAGAGGATGATTTCGACAATGAGTGGGACCTGACACGTGTTGTCTAACTCCAATAGAATTTAAAATTGTTGTGGTTTCCCCTTTTCTCCGCTGGAGAATTACTTTTGAAACTTGGGTTTGGATGCCAAAAGATAGACTTTATTGTCAAGGACAATCAAGCCGAGGACAATCAAGCCGAGTTGTCTATAGAGAACTAATCTTTACATGGTTGAAAACGGCGTTATATAGTGGTCTCCACGTAAGCATGTTAACCTAAATCATGGGGGGGGGGGGTGTCCCCTAAGGTAAACACTTCCATGGGAAACAGATGGTTTCCCTTAAGGCCTCTTAGAGGGCCTCTACAATAACATGAGGTACAACTCTGCTAGGGGGTGTCCTTTTTCTATACTTCTGGTTTCTATAATAACACAGGATGTGCTGGCCCAGCAACATATAGAGTAGAACTATAATGGTAGATTAATTTGGACACAATTCCTCTATATTTAAGTTAATAAAATCTTCCTCACATTCCCCCTTTGAGACGTTTACGTCTCACCTTTCCGGAGTGCTGCGTCAAGATCCAGCCTCTTAGTAATTACTACTCAGTGACGAAAATAAAGTCACTATGTTTCATTATCAATTAACTAAATCATGCCACGGCATTCCGGAAGATGTTAGGGCCAAACATCTCCCCTCTTATCTTTTGGCTAGAAGGGAGTAAAAGACCCTAACACCTTAACCTACTTTCCTAACTGTTGACAATCAGAAAGACAATATTTATCCTTTTGACACAGAATCAGCTCCATCCTGGGATGCTGGAAAAGAAAGTCAGCTGTGGGGTGGACAGAGCAAGCTTCCTTGCTTTGCCTTCCCACGTAATACGCTGCGCGCAAGTGTGGCACTGTTTTTCTTTTCGCCACAACAATAACTTAGATGCTGACCTGGAAACTTAACCAATTCATCCAGGGTCATTTTAAGGGCATAATCTGCCCTGTGGGCCCACATTTCAATTTTTGCATACAGCTGTTTTGGCAAATTAATTGATTTGCCTCAGTGTCTCGTCAGACATATTCTTTCACTCCACGTCACACCATTTCACACCATCATTCACACGTTTTCACACCCTTTCACACTCCACTCTTAGGCTAAAATCAAGTTTAATTTTTTTGTGGAACCTCTTTTTTTCAACAAAATTTAATAAATTATTTTGTTTGGAATAATTAACTCAGGTACTGTGCAATTGAGAAAGCCGATTGTAATTTCTCAAATGTCACGTTTGTCTACTTTGAATTTTAGTCATGCTATCTAAAAAGGATTGGAGATCTCCACATGATCTAGGATCCATGGCCAAAATAATTTATATCTTGTTACCCCCAGTGACAACATTTGTGATTTCATAATTTTAGAACTTTGCAGACATATTATTCTTATTTAATCTAGTCCTAGAAAATGACCATTAAACAAAATGGAGTGACCAATGTTTGTATTTTATCAGCCCTATTTTTGTCTGTTAGAGTCTTCTTCATAAGAACTCAGCATTCTTGTTGACGATTCAGTTGTACCTTTCCCTAGTTTAATTAAATAGCGGTGGTTCCTGCCCGTTCTGCTGAAGAACCACACTCAGAGCCTTTGGTCTTGATTTCAGATGATAGACGTTATTTACAAAGAGAATAAAGCCAAGAAGTCCTCTGCAGAGCAAATCTAACTAAGTTCCTTGCGTTGCCCCTTTTATACAGCTTTTTAAGGCGTGTTCTATACCTTATGTATATAATAAATTTCTCCCTAGAGTGGAAGAGAGAGGCCCCCAGACTTGTTTTGGTATAGAACGTGACCCTTGACAGGTCCATATGTTTCTCATTTCTGAGGGTCCACACTGTTTCACCATGCAGGCCTCCCACCAAGGTTTCTAGGCACTATGCCAAATCCAGCTCCATTTTTGTGTGATCAGTAAGTCATGCACTATCTTCTGTCTGTCAAAATTCCTTTTCTTTAAGACCTAAGGCTGGACTGGTAACTGTTGAAAAGCAGATCAAGAATGTTAGTTAAAACACAGAATTCAAAGAACTGCTGTGAGACCAGTGAATAACCAATACTAATTACTCTAATATAATAAACAAATTTGAAGCAGTCTCTATAGTGATCATTAGATATGCAGCACCTGTGCACTCAATGGGAAGTGATGAAAGTTCTTCTGTGTAGACCATTAGTCTGTTGAAGCTGTTTGACCGTTGCATTAGGTCGTCAGTCTGTGGTGGCCTGATGTGATGTAGGGTCTTTGTTGTTTCTCTGCCTCCTCTCAGTCTGGCTTTCCTGTCACAGTTTTGCATTTCAGGATGTTCTCTTCATCCTCAGGAAAAGTCTCAAGTGAAAGATTCACCTTTTCCTGTTTTGAGTCAGCCTTTCTCCATGCAGAAGTATGCACTCCTCTTTCTGGAGGGGGGTGGAAAGTCCATCTGCTTCTCCCTCTTCTTCCCTCTGCAGCTTTGTCTTTGTCTCTTCACCACACTGGTAGACAGACTCCAGCACATTGCTTCCTTTTTTCCAGGCACTGTTGTCGAAGCCATCTGAAACTCTAACACTCAGAGACCGCATTAATCAAATTGGCCTTAGTCAAACTTGTGTCTGAGCAATTAGCTCTTGATATAAATTTCACTTTCCAGCCAAATCTTTCAATGGTCCTACCATATAAAACATTCATCTGGTTAAAGCAGCAGTTCCCTTATTCTACTTTAGTAAAGCAAGTTCTTCATTGCAGAAAATAGCAAGCAGTTTTTCTTTGCAGAATGCAGAAAGCAGCAGTAATCTACCTTTATTATCTAGGAATATTACAATTAAACAAAATAATAGTTTTCCTACAACAGCATGACATGCCTATGGTAAAATAAATCATCATCATTTTCTTTTAAATTCTCACAGATGTTCAGAATAATCTAGTAATGGTGAATGAATTTTCCCCAACCTACATATATTTAATTACCAAAGTTACATTCTTATTGAGAAATGTTTTTGGCTTACGTATCAAAATCTATTAATTTGGTCACCCAATCTTGCTCTCATTCAACATTGCTCTTCACAAGTTATCTTTTAGTTAATTCAAACCCGAATTTTTGGAACTCGGTAATGGATTAACTTCCATACTGTCTCCCAGGGATAACAAGATACAAATTTTCTCTACCAGCGCTTCTCTTTTAATCTAATTCTACTTAAATATAAAAATCTGAATTCACTGTTCTCCTCATGTCCAACTCAACAGAAAATACAGATCAATGCATGCATTTAGTGCTTTTGGAATCAAAACCCATTTATTTCAACTCTTTTCCTCCAATTATTACAGTTCGATAAATTTAGAAGGATGTAAAGTGTCTCACCACAAGCAAACTCTGGAAAACAACACAACCTAACTATGTAAGCAAAACTGCTTACCTTTGGCCAAGTTGTTGTGTTGCTCATCCAGAGTCTGCCTGCCGTGGTCCACCTCGCTGTCCTTTCGAGAATCCTGTTCGTGACGCCAATTATGTTGTGGTTTCCCCTTTTCTCCGCTGGAGAATTACTTTTGAAACTTGGGTTTGGATGCCAAAAGATAGACTTTATTGTCGAGGACAATCAAGCCGAGGACAATCAAGCCGAGTTGTCTATAGAGAACTAATCTTTACATGGTTGAAAACGGCGTTATATAGTGGTCTCCACGTAAGCATGTTAACCTAAATCATGGGGGGGGGGGTGTCCCCTAAGGTAAACACTTCCATGGGAAACAGATGGTTTCCCTTAAGGCCTCTTAGAGGGCCTCTACAATAACATGAGGTACAACTCTGCTAGGGGGTGTCCTTTTTCTATACTTCTGGTTTCTATAATAACACAGGATGTGCTGGCCCAGCAACATATAGAGTAGAACTATAATGGTAGATTAATTTGGACACAATTCCTCTATATTTAAGTTAATAAAATCTTCCTCAAAATGTCTGTAAATGCTGCTCCCAGTGCATCGATTTCATTATCGACATGGATGTTAAAGTCACCTACTATTAAGAACTTATATAACACCAGCTCAGATATAAAATCAGCAAATTCTTTAAGAAAATCTGTATGGTGCCCTGGTGGCCTGTATACAGTAGCAAGTACAAATGTACAAATGTCACAGGGGATTTATCATTAACACTTGTTTCTCTGGATAATGTTACATGAAGAACCATTACTTTAAACGAGTTATACTTGAAGTCCGCTCTCTGAGAAACACTGAAAATATTGCTATAAATTGTAGAAACACCTCCCCCCTTTACCTTTTAGACGTGGCTCATGTTTATAACAGTAATCATGAGGGGTTGACTCGTTTAAGATAATGTAATCATCTGGTTTTAGCCAGGTTTCTGTCAAACATAGCACATCTAGGTTATGATCAATGATCATATCATTTACACAAAGCGCTTTTGTAGAGAGGGACCTGATATTCAAAAGGCCAAGTTTTATCATTTGTTTCTCTGTAGTATGTACATTTTTTATTTTTATTTGTTGAACGTTGATTAGATTGTTACTCTTAAATTGGTTTGGACGTCTTTTGTATTGTCTAGCTTGGTGAACAGACACAGTCTCTATAGTTAGTCAAGTGCAGACTCTGTGCCATATTACTAGGAAGAGGAGCGGCACCACCCCTGGAGGGATGAAGACCATCTCTTTTCAACAGGTCAGGTCTGCCCCAAAAACTTGTCCAATTGTCTATGAAACCTATGTTATTCTGCAGGCACCACTTAGACATCCAGCCATTTAGTGACGACAGTCTGCTGTGTATCTCATCACCACGATACGCAGGGAGGGGGCCAGAGCAAATTACAGTGTCTGACATCATACTTGCAAGTTCACACACCTCTTTAACATTATTTTTAGTGATCTAAATTATTATTTTTCGTTACCAGAAACGGAGAAGAAGCCATTACTCACCGTAGTTGTAGAATGATTTCAACTCACCACTGTTGTTTGATGAACTTGTGAAGAAAAAGCAGGGGGAGAAAACAACAACAGTTGTAGAGGCGGATAGAAAAAGTAAAAGTGAATGGCAAGCTAACCGGCTAACACACTGCACTCATGGTTGTAGAATAAAAACAAGCGATCAACAAGAGGGAGGGAAAAAAGGAAAGCGGTAGTAGACGTGAATAGAGATGTGAGTGGGAACGCAAATACAGGCTAAGCGGCAAACGGAATGCTAACGCACAGCACGGCGTTGCACTCGCGGTTATGGAATAAAAGCGAACGATCGGATTAGTTTGATGGATAATATCAGAAATCTGGTGGGAAAAAGCAATATTTTATCACTTTAAACAACAGAAAGTAATAGTGAAATAGAGATTTCTTCAGAAAAACGAAACTCCAGGGAGCTACAAACGCACACCACTCTGCAACACGAGACCGGATCTGCAACAGCCAACAGCCTTTCCCAGTTTTTCAGTCAAGCTGTTTAACACTTAAATCGTCAGAGGTCACTATATACCTAAAAACACCAGTGGGTAAAATTTAGCTATGTACACAGCTACTGTTTTGATATGGGTAAAAAAAAACATATTATGTCACTGTATTATGCCATTGTCTGAACAAAGTTATTTCTAGAGTCATAATTGTGAGGGCAGTTGTGGCCTAATGGTTAGAGAGTCAGCCTTGTAACACAAAGGCCGTGGGTTTGCGTCTCAGGTCCAGCAGGGATTGGAGGTGGTGGGAGTGAATGATCAGCACTCTCTCCACCCTCTGAGTATGGGTCACAAGTCACTTCCTTTCCTTTTCGTTTCCTTAAATGATTATTTTTAGTTACCAACTTCTTATCAACTATGTTTGTGTCTTAATGTTAACAGCTATAGTAGGCTACACTAATTACTTCTTAACAGTGAATATAAACCAGCCTACAATGACAATTAAAAGGAAATAAATACGTATTTAGGTGGTGTAATATCATAAGAAAATGTTTTAATATAACTCTTTTATTAAATTGCTAAAATACCCTAAACTATAATTAGCAATAATAATTCACTGCAAGCACTGCATAGGATGTATGATGCAACAACAAATTCAAGCACACAGCTTCACCTAATTAATTATTAATTTGTTAAATTACAGAATTTAGAATTAGTAACAGAACAACACCAATCAACTTGGGGTAATCATAAATATTGTTTTATTCATTAAGTCATAGTTCGGATTTTGTTTTTTTCAAATACACATTGGACACAGCTATTGACACCCCTAGAATATCTCCCATTCCCATTCATATTTACCATTTTGGTAGGTGATTATGAACATGAAATCATCCAGCCATGGAAGTATTCAGCTAAGAGTAGGGCAGGGTTGCATTCTTAATAACTATGTACACAGTAATTGGCTGATGTTCCTATCAGCCAATCACTACGCACATAGTTACTATGTACTGTGTACATAGTTAGTAAGTCCTTGTCAAAGATTTATTCATAGAAATATTGCAGAGCACGATATTATGTTGCCAGAAAATAAAGTTTTAAAGGTTTACAAATAAAAATGTTGCCACATTCAAATAAAGATTTTAAAATGCAGACTAACACTTACTAACCAAGTATATCACTAATTAACCAAGTATATGTTCAGCTAATTTTCAGCCTCTTACATGTGTGCTTCTCATTAACAATTAGCAGATAAACAGCCTTTTAATTAACAGAGTAGAATAATCATGGTTGATAGTAAGACATGCAAACGTTAAAGAAAACCAAACTGTATGCAAGAACAGCTGTTACTTCTTGGCCAACTTGTTAATGAAAACAAGGATATAATAAATGGAAAATTAGGAGTTGGGATAACCTTCAAAACCCAAAAAGATGTCAAGTCCACTTCCAGAACAAAGATTTACAGATAATGTACTCACCCTCTCGTCATCCAAGATGTTCATGTCTTTTTTTCTTCAGTTGTAAAGAAATAATGTTTTTTGAGGAAAACATTTCAGGATTTTTCTCTATACAACGGACTGATATGGTGCCCCGATTTTAAACTTCCAAAATGCAGCTTCAAACAATCCCAAATGCGGTTGTAAGCAATCCCAGCTGAGGAAAAAGGGTCTTATCTAGCGAAACAATCGTTCATTTTCATAAAAATAATATAATTTATATACTTTTTAATCTCAAAGGCTTATCTTGTCTTGCTCTCCCTGAACTCTGTTTTTTTCTGATTCATGACAGTATGTTGAAAAACTCCCATCTCATGTTCAACATTGTCCCATACTGTTGTTTCACCTTTTTTGTTAAGGGTGTTTGATCTTCTTTGCATGTTCACTTTGCATAGACTGGGTTGGCACTTCTGCAGTGATGTAGGATGACTTTGAAATGATTTTTGAAGTTGAGGGAGAAAATATGGTTGGAGTTTTTTGACATACCCCAACTGTCTTGAGCCAGAATACACAGAGTTCAGAGAGAGTAAGACATGACGAGCGTTTGACATTAAAAAGTATGTAAATCGAAGTATTTTTATGAAAATAACCAATTGTTTCGCTAGATAAGACCCTTCTTCCTCGGCTGGGATTATTTGGGATTGTTTGAAGCTGCATTTTAAACTGCATTTTGGAATTTCAAACTCGGGGCACCATTGCAGTCCATTATATGGAGAAAAATCCTGAAATGTTTTCCTCAAAAAATATAATTTCTTTACGACTGAAGAAAGAAAGACATGAACATCTTGGATGACAAGGGGGTGAGTACATTATCTGTACATTTTTGTTTTGGAAGTGGAGCTCTCCTTTAACAATACAGATTGTGATAAAGCAGTTTAACAGTAGGAAAATAGTGTGTCAATAATGCAAAAAGACAATAGCAAACACTCAATTTTCAGTTAAAGGAAGTTCATCATTGACTTCAATGATGTCATCATCCAGCTCAGTTCAGTTCAGATAGTATCTTTGCAATCAAGACAATATCCCTGGAAATTAAGCAAGCAAGAGGTGACAGCGGCAAGGAACCAAAAAACCCTTGGGAGAAACCAGGCTCAGTCGGGGGGCCAGTTCTTCTCTGGCCAGATGAACCAGCAGTTTGTTCCATGTTACAGCTGATGGCTGTCTAGGTGACAAGATCTTCGCTGGGGATCCGTCTCTGGGGCTTATCCAGTTGACGTGGTCTCCGCTGACATTCAGAGCTGTAGAGGTCGTCTCTAGGTGCTGATTCATTATCTGGTCTGGATACAGACTGGATCTGGGTGGCTACGGTGAACTCTGAATATGAACGAAACAGACTAATATTAGCATAGATGCCATTCTTCTTACGATGTAACAAGTACATCAGGTGTTATGAGAAGTGTTCCCAGTTTCGTTTGACCTAAGTAATGGAGCCTAACAATCCTTTAACGGATTTGAATTATAGAAATGTGTTTGTGTTTGTGTGTTATGTGTAAGCAAGGTTAAAGAGATGGGTCTTTAATCTAGATTTAAACTGACAGATTGTGTCTGCCTCCTGAACAATGTTAGGTAGATTTGTCCCAAGTTTGGGCACTAAATAAGAAAAGGATCTGCTGTCCGCAGTTGATTCTGATATTCTAGGTATTATTAAATTGGCAGAGTTTTGAGAACGCAGTGGACGTGAAGGATTTTAAGGTGATAAGACCTCGCTCAAGTAAAATCAAAACCTGACTGTTAGAAACCTAAAAATGGGCCATGTTTGGATCTTCCAACAAGACAATAATCTAAAAACAAACCTCAACACCAACACAAAAAGGGTCACTGAGCAAAAAACAAAGCTTCCGCCATGGCTGTCCCAGTTCTCTGACCGTAAGCCAATAGAACATGAGTGAAAAGAGACTCAAAATAGAGCTAGGAATATAAAGGATCTGGATAGATTCTGGGTAAAGGAATGGTCTCTGATCTTTTGTCAGGTGTTCTCCAAACTCATCAGGCATTATAAGAAAAAACTCAGAGCTGTTAAAACATTTTCAATTGTTTTAGTCAATGAAAGTTTTGATTTTTGTGATTTTTTTTTTTTTTTAAATAAAAGATAACAAGGATTAACAGTGCAGATTTATTTTTACACGTTTCCTTGTTCATATTTACCAAGAGTAACAACAATTCTGACAATGCCTGTATAACCCACAAGGCTACAGAAAGGTTGAGGTTATAGAGCACAGGGTGCCAGATATTTACTGAAATCTAATGAAAATTAATGAAAATAACAGTTAAAGATCATTAAAAAAAGTTTACAAAAAGCAATGTTACTTTATGTATTTCCTGAATTATTATTGTGAAACATTCTCTGTTAAATATAAATCTCTTGCAGTTAACCATTAGCAAACAACAGCACACATGCATGACCTAATGAAACTATCACTGCATCAGCAACTACACAGGTTCACCTTTAAATAAAACATCAATGTTTCTTTGTCTTCTCCTGGACTGAAGCACAGACTTTACTCTTCAGCTCAATAGTGACCCACAAAACTCAGACAACAGAAACACTTTAAATCGCAACAGAATTAAACAGTAAAAATCTCTCTAGATTTCAGCATCTTCACTTATAACTAACTAGTCTTATTCAAAGTTTCTTATTAAAAATTAACTGAGGTTTAGATGTTGATGTTTTATAGAAAATAAAGTTTAAAGTGTTATGGTGGTAAGCATACATTACATTACAAGAGTTATGTTATATGTTATTTAGATGTATTCATTTCAGCCCTAGAATACCACTGTATAAAATCCAGTCCCTCTTTGATACTTTCAAATGTTTTTATTCATTATGCAGAAATTATTTGGACAGGTTCATGAAGATGCACAAAGACACCAAAAATCAGAAC
The DNA here is from genome assembly GCF_022985175.1 of Labeo rohita. NCBI lineage: Eukaryota > Metazoa > Chordata > Actinopteri > Cypriniformes > Cyprinidae > Labeo > Labeo rohita. Next base: position 5,106,346 of record NW_026129217.1, read on the forward strand.
AAAAATCTGTTGGGTCTGAACCTCAACAATCATGAAAAAGTATTCAGATAAAAAGATCAACTAAATATCACAAAAGCTACTAAAGGCATAAAAAGCTTTTTGTTGATTGCCATTGACTATATGTGGTCATACTGCTATGGTGAATGTATTTCTTCAGACAATCATTTATCCTGATTTGAGTTCTGTGCTATGCTAAATGCCATGCTTGATTTTATGCTATACTTTATACAATAATTTACTTGTAAAACCACTTTAATAATTTTGTTTTATTTGCTTCTCAAATATATTATCATTGTCACACTATCGTGGTGTGCGATGAACGAGGAACATACAAGAGAGTCCAATGCACACACTTTATTAAATGAATCCACATAGGAGGCAGGAACAGACAGAAACGGCGGAGAAATCCAAACAAAACCAAACTTAAACGTGTGTGAAATTAGACAATGATGTAACTAACTAGGACAGGAACAGGAAGACCAAATATGGGCAAACACTGAAAAAACAATACACAAAACAGTCCAAAAGGTACACACAGGTCTGACAATCATTAACAACTGAATAATTTAAGATGTATCATCTAGCCTACCTGATTATGATACTAAACTTACCTTGAATTGAACCTTGTCAGGAAGTGAAACAAACTGATTAACTTGTAATTAGGTCAAATGGACACCAGCTTGGTCTGGCTGGGAGACCAGCTTAAACCAGCTTGGCCAGGCTGGGAAAGCAGCTTAAACCAGCTAAAACCAGCCTGGCCAGGCTGGGAGACCAGCTAAAACCAGCTACTTCCATCTTAAAGCAGCTAAAACCAGCCTGGGAGACCAGCTAAAACCAGTTACTTCTAGCTTAAACCTGCTAAAACCAGCCAGGTTTAGCTGGGTTTTTTATCAGCAGGGATGTCGAAAAATTCTGACTGTATTTTCTCCCTCAACTTAAAAAATCATTTAAAAATCATCCTACATCGCTGCAGAAGTTCCGACCCAGTCTTTGCGAAGTAAACATGCAAGGATCAAACTTTGCTTGTTTCAAGAAGATTGTGAAGTTGAGGGAGAACATGAGATGGGAGTTTTTCGACATACCCTAACTGCCTGGACTGTTTTTGTTCCGCTTCATGACAGAGTAAGACAAGACAAGCGTTTGGCATTAAAAAGTATATAAATTGTATTATTTTTTAATTAAAATATCTGATTATTACGCTAGATAAGACCCTTCTTTCTCGGCTAAGATCGTTTACAATCGTATTTGGGTTCGTTTGAAGTGGCGTTTAAACTGCATTTTGGAAGTTCAAAATCGGGGCACCATATCAGTCCATTATATGGAGAAAAATCCTGAAATGTTTTCTTCAAAAAACATAATTTGGGTGGGGGGTTCCTGGGGACCCACTGTCCTTCATAATTCAACTCCAACCCTAATCAATCATCATGCTCTTCAGGATTGCTTGAAAATAAACATACAGGTGTGCTGAAGTAGGTTAAATAAACTTTGAAGGACAGTGGGTCCCCAGGAGGAGGGTTCAAGACATCTGTTTTAGATCACACCAGTTAAGTTTGTTTATTCATTCAACCAAACAATCAATTCTACATTTTAAATCCTGCATGGCTCTTATAATTTCCGTAGAATGTTATGCAGTCCTACGGGACAGTATGTGAACAAACCTACAGGACTCCTGCAGGAATGTAGTTATCCGCTCCTGTAGGATTTTCTTTCTGTATTTTCAGGATTTTTTGTAAGGGAAATTCAGACATTTTTGAGGATGGTCCTATAGAGGCAGGGCTTTAGCAACACATTTTGGCAGGAGGACAAGAAATAAAGGAAGGATGTAAAAACTTGATCTTGGTGTGGCCACAACAAACTCTTTCCTTTTAATGTTGAATCTTTTGGAGAAACAGAGAGAAGTGAGTAATAGTACTTCTTTTTACATTATTTATATTCTGTAGCACGATCACTGTAGCGGGATTGTGCTTGTACCCCATCACACTGTGAGTAATCAGATAATTATTAAATGTAAAGACAAATGCTGTATCTATGTACATTCAATGTTGTTTGCATGATTCTGCTGATATGATATTACTGCAATTTCCTATTTATTTATGTCATTCAGGTGTCAGTATTAGGCAGGTGCATGGGCTAGGCTGCAATTTTAAAAAAAAATTCAAATTTCAAATTCAATATTTACTCCAATGTATTGCAAATGTTACTGGATGGAGGTTTTAAAATAGCAAGCAACTGATGAGCACAGCGTGCATGATGGATCTCCTTCTGTATCATGAAAATTTGGCATTTCCAATTAGTGTAATAAATTATTATTATTGTTCTTCTTCTTATTATTAATTCACCACAGATAGGGTGAGTGTTTATTACTCATTAAGCTGAACTCAATATTGCTGAATGTGAATGGTATGCAGTGAAAACTATGAAAACTGAATAACTAGCATAAAATATATGTATTTATTTTTTTAATTTGACTTCATATTTGAAAGTGGGCTTAAAATATACAAGGGCTTAATGTGTACACTTACCCTATTTCATACCTCATGACCTGCGGATAGATTAGAGAGATTAGCTTACTCTTTATTAATAGTCTATAATATATTTGAACACTGCAGTTATCATTCATCAATGAAAAAATCTTTGAACGCAGAGTTTTCAAAAAAAAATTGTTTAACACTTCTCATTTAAATTTGTATGGGACATGAGAAATTGTCATTGTCAAGAAAATACAGTAACTCAGGCTATATACTGCTAGTTTAAGTAGATTAGTCTCTTGAGAGAATATATATATCGTTAATGCAGCATCAGATCAGCATAAAAGCTTAATCGGTGGCACAGGTGCAATAACTGCATTATAATATTTTAATGCCGTCATTTTTCCGTAACTAATTAATTAATGTAACCTGTTAAACTAACAGGTTAAATTATTATTATTATTATTATTATTATTATTAGGGGCAAAGGCACCTATTGTATCCGTTAGCATTCTTCTTCTTCTTTTTCTATGGCAGCCCATAGAACTTTTTGTGAAATAGTTGTGAAATTTGGCACAATGCTAGAGGACAGTCCCAACATTAACCATAGCAAGTTTGGAGTCTCTAACTCAAACTCTCTAACGCCACCACTTTTCAAATTTTCAGTCATTTTATGCTAATAACTTTTGAACCATAAGGCACAGTAGGCAAATTCTTTTTTCTCTGATTCTTTGGCTCATGCCAAGTGAAATGGACACCAAAATGTAAAAATCGTAAGGTTTACTTTTTTCGCTATTTTTAATAGTTTGTAAAACCTACTTTTCGAACTCGTCCTAGGCGGTTTGAAACCAAAATTGGCTCAAATCATCTTCAGACCATGCTGGCAAAAAGTTACGGAATTCAAGTTGATTAGTTAAACCCTTCTCGAATAATGTGCGAATGAATTCTACAAAAAAGCACACAAAAAAGGATGTGAGGCTGTATCTTCATGTTATAACAAGCATGACCTGAGGCTACCTGCAGTGTTTTGGAGCAGTGCCACCTAGTGGTCAGGAGATATGAAATTACTAATTTTCCTTATAACTTTTAAACAGTTTGGCCAAAAATCACAAAACTCTCTTAGATTTAGACTCTCTTTAGATTCAGCGCATCATGCCGAGTCAAACCATAAATGAATTTTGTAAAAAATGCTATATTTATGAACACATTGGCATATTGTTACGAAAAGTGGTATGTCTTCGGCACCATGCCCTGACAGTACTCAAAAAGTTTGGAGGCAGCACAATCTTGTGGTCAAAAGTTATAAAGATATTTAGAAAAATGCTAATAGTTTTTTTTACATTAGCCTATTGTATTGAACATGGTCTTGATATATTCCTTGGTTCATGCTGAGAACACTGAAATCAATTATTCCAAAAATGGCCAAACATCCTGTCCGCCATTTTGATTAATGTTGAAAACCTGCTTTTTCAAACTTCTCCTAGACCACTGATCCGATTTTCACCAGATTTGACTCTGATCATCTTCAGATCACGCTGGCAAAAAGTTATGGATTTCGTGTCAATATACAAAACGGTTTTCGTTTAACGCAGCAACAAATTTGCTGGAACGATGCCAAATTGCTTCTGAGGCTGTATCTCTGCAAAGCTTTGACATATTTACACCAAACATTGTACATGCCATTGTGACTTCACACTGACCATGTCACATTAATTTGGTAACAGCGCCACTTTTTCAAACTTGCCCTAGACCGTTCGTCTGATTTTCACTAGAATCTAGTCAGATCATCTTCAGATTGTGCTGACATAAAATTATGGATATTGTGTCAAAAGACAAAACTGTTTTTATATACAGCAATGCAACAAACTTGAGCCATGATGCCAAAATGACTCTGAGGCTTTATCTCTGCAAAGCTTTGACATAATGACACCAAACTTTCTGTGTGTCATTGTCACCTCACACTGAGCACACGGTTTGTATTAAACCATAAAACAAAGAATCAGGAAAAATAAATCCATGTTTCATAGGGCACATTTATTGTAAAAAAACTAAAATGGTTACATTTGTAAAGAACCAAAATTAAATTGATAAATTGTTAATTAAACATCCTTTTTGATTATTTATTTCCACCGTGCAGCCACAACAACCACTGCTTAAGGATACAGTCCCGACTGAACCCTGCACACAGAGCTCATCACAGACAGACTGCAACGTATTAGAAATCCTCCAAGAGTGAACACCAAAGACAACTTTCTGGAAAACAGCTAAGCAAGCTAGGACAACATATTACAGCCTCCTATAACACCAGAGTTACAGCCCCTCTCTCCAGTATCCCTGATTCTGAGCTCAAACAGTATGGAGGAACTGGTGCATGCTGGAACCAAACTCTCCTACTCTATTGCTGCAAGCCCCAAGATATCAACCAAAAAACAGCGAGCCCCGCAACCGCCACATGTGGGTCCAGCTTGCACTCCACCTCCTTATGTGATAACTCTACAGCCGCTGCCACGACACCAGGGCCCACACCCTTCTCCATCTGCTGTAGGTGAACCCAAAAACACTCCCACCCCCCACTATGAAAATAGTAACTAGGATATTTCTGTTTTATTATGTAACAACAACAATTTGCGCGTTGGAAGACTTGGTTTTCTGGTGTGTTCCGTACCACTGGCTTTATTCATCATATAGAATTTGCATCGGCGAGAGAACTCTGATTGGCTTACATTTTAGAGTCAGAAGTATAACAAAATGGTAAGCAAAGAAGTCAAGACAGTACAGACAGAAGGGTACCTTACCTTATCTTATCTGAGAAAAGGAAGGAAAGGAAAGGACGTGACTTGTGGCGGAGGATGGTGACCCATACTCGGAATTTGTGCTCTGCGTTTAACCCATCCAAGTGCACACACACACCCGGAGCAGTGGACAGCCATACTGCTATTGGTACGGCACCTGGGGAGCAGTTGGGGGACTCACCTCAGTCGTGGTATTGAGGGTGGAGAAAGCACTGGTTATTCACTCCCACCACCTTCAATCCCTGCCGCATCTGGGACTCGAACCCACAACCTTTCGGTTACAAGCCCGGGTTGCAGCCTTCAGTGCCAGATTTCCTTTTTAAATGACAAATGTAGACCAAAATATCTGCAGAAACAAACAGTTATGTCCTTTACGAGCAGGCACATAACATATGTTTTAGCTGACAGACAGCTGTAGTCCTTTCAGTTTGTTCAAGTGATCAATGATCTTTTCCTCTGTAGACAGACATGCTCTCATACTCGCTTTCACAAGCTTGTGGGCTGTGTATGCGTGGTTAAGAGTAGCATGTCCAGCTCTTGAGGGAACTGGATGTGCTCGTCGCGATGCATTCGCAAAAGAATGAAGGTGAGTCTTCAACTGTTTACCCGAGTTGTAATATCCGAATTTGCATAAGTGCATTCGCCTGTCGCGGCATTAACAACGCATTCGTGGCGGCGGCCCCATTCTCGCCTGATTTCCGGGGGAATCTAGCGCGTGGGCGGAGCGTGTTTAGCTCCCGCAGGAACTGAATATATGCAGCGTGTTGCGGTTGCAGTGTTAATTACCTGCCAAAACTCGGTTTTATGGACAAAAAGGACACCTCTTTAGCAGAGCCATCTGAGGGTGGTTATAGTTCAGCCATGTTTATGGTGGGACGGACAGACTTACTTAAGGGCAGCTATCTAAGGCTAGCTTTGTGTTAACTTGTTACCTAGCAATACTGTTGCCTCTCCTTGGAATTTAGATGGACAGCTTACTTTCTGTAGTCCAGGTGGTTTCTTTCAGTTCTACCTGATAGCCCTTCCTACACACATCGGTATCCTAGAATATCTATGTGCTAGCTCAATGACTGCTCTCCTTCCTAGGATCTTTAAGTAGCGGTGTCCTTGAGCCTTCACCTAGATAGCGCTATCTCCCCTGCTAGGGTTGTAAGTAGATGGCCCATTCTGGTGGTATGGGTTGCATCTAGGAGGGTTTATCGGGTTTTTCGAACTGGCTATGCGGGACTAGCTGCGGATAGCTCAGTGATTGCTCCCCCTTCTAGGGTTTTTTAACCCTCTGGGGTCTGAGGGTGTTTTGGCACCCTGGAGAAGTTTTTCATACCCTGACATTTGTTCTTTTTTCATTATCTTAAAAACATATTAACCCTTTAGGCGCCAGGGTTTTTCTTGAAAAATGCTGAATTTTGACATTAAGATTTCAAAAGCTTGTAGCTTGAAAAGGCTTAAAGATAGAGGTCTACTGTAAATTAGAAAAATGTTGGGCATGACCAAAAGTTTATGTGGGGTGTAAATATACTAATCTAATTTGCATAGTATGACGTCATGATGGGCGGCCATCTTGAATTTCACAATATTTAGGAAATAGTAGATATTGAATAGATGTTTGAACTTATTTGCATTTTTTTTGGTCTTTTTATCCTCATTCCAAATTATCAGAAAAGAGGAAACCAACAATAACACAGGAGAAAGTACAAAATTATTACTATATTACTATACTAGTAGTAAAACGTATGTGAACAGTAGCCTACTTTTTGATCAGGTCATCAGTAATATTCAGGAAATAATAGATATTGAATGGATGTTTGAACTTATTTGCATGTGATTTTTTTGGTCTTTTTATCCTCTTTCCAAATGATCAGAAAAGAGGAAACCATTTGAACTTATTTGCATGTGGGGTTTTTTTGTCTTTTTTTTTTTGTCTGTTTTTTGTCTTTTTATCCTCATTCCAAGTGATCAGAAAAGAAGAAACCAACAATAAAACAGGAGAAAGTACTACATTATTACTATATTACTATAATATACAGTAGTAAAACGCATGATCCAGATCACCTCGCTGCCTTTACCATGTCTTCCGGCTCTCGCACGCACAGCGCGGCCACTCCCACCTCTGTGGGGCGCTGGATCCAGTGCTGCTGAATCCAGAGAGCTAGTGCTACTTCCAGCACCACGTTCACCCCTGCCACCCCCTTCCCCGTTGGGCAAAGGGTTGAAATGATTGCTTTTTTTGTGCTTCATGAACACTCTCGCCTTGACAGCAGCACCATTGCGCTGTAAAGATGTGCCGGGAGATGCGCGATCATTAGACGACCGATCGTCATTTCCAAAAGGCAAATATTCCCCTTCAGAGTCAGAATCGGCGAATAACATGTGCAACACATCCTTACAGTACAACTTTTTACTTTTCATTTGGCGATTTTCTCTCACAAATCTCACAATTCACTCGTACGCTATGAACTGAACTGCTTTCCCATCAGAGATACGATAGCTCACTTGCTTTGCTATTTCCTCAAACATGTTGAATAGGAACATGACGTAATTTTGGTCTAGAATCAAAGTACTACATGTCTGCCATCTAGTGGTAGGGAATACAAATGAGATATTACACCATATTAGAAACTACAGTCTGTTTTAATGAGTATGACGTCGCAATTTTGCGACTTTGGCGCTTAGAGGGTTAATGGCTAAAGTCTGATTATATTGTAATCAGCACAAACTGGGCTACAATAATATGCAAGAAACATTAATGTACATGTTTGTGTTTTTGAGAAAACAATGTTTATGCGTGGTTAGTAAAAAACAAAAATTTTTAAGTCACTGAAATAAGGCCATGAAACACATTCAGAACATTCATGCACAAGACTTTTGAGAACTGGATGTGGTAGGCTAGAGTTTTTTCTACAAAATGATGTGAAAATCATCTCGTTCAGTCGTTCACAAAAAACGTCCCAGGTTACGTATGTAACCATGGTTCCCCGAGGGAACGAGACGCTGCGTCCGAAAACGCATTGGGAACGCCTTTGGCGGAACCACGCTCTGAATGCATGTCTAATCTGGCCAATCAAACGACGATACGTCACGGGCGGATGACGTCATCGACCAGGAAGCATAAAAGCACGTGCGAAGCTGCCGGCGTCAGCTTCTGGGGATTAAGCGAGTGCTTGGCAGGGATGCCGGAAGGATGGATCGAGACGCAGCGTCTCGTTCCCTCTGGGAACCATGGTTACATACGTAACCTGGGACGTTCCCCTTCAGGAACTCGACCTGCGTCCGAAAACGCATTGGGAACGAGATGCCCACGCCACCAGACTTCCAAGTCCCTGCCTAGTGGAAGAGCTAGGGCAAGAGAACAGAAGAGCTGGGAGTGGCTCGGACATCTAGGTTGTAGAACCTTACAAAGGAGAGGGGCGTGGACCATTCCGCAGCATTGCAGATGTCCTGTATTGGGACACCTGCCATAAGAGCTTTGGAAGCAGCCATAGCACAGGTAGAGTGAGCCTTGACCCCCATTGGTGAGGGGAGGTCAGAGGACTCGTAAGCAGTAGATATGGCATCTACGATCCATCTACTGAGAGTCTGCTTAGTAGCAGGATACTCCTTCTTAGGAGGGCCATAGCAGACGAACAACTGATCTGTTTTACGCCACAGGGCAGCTCTGTGGACATAGGCATCCAAGGCACGTACGGGACACATACAATTTAGCTTCTGCTGGTCGGGCTCCCGAAAGGGAGGAGGACAGAAAGCCTGGAGCACGACCGGCTGTGGTGTATTAGTGGGGACCTTAGGAACATACTCCGGCCTGGGGTAAAGAAAGGCTTTGATCATGCCAGGAGCAAACTCTAGATGCGAAGGGGCCACCGAAAGGGCCTGCAGGTCCCCAACCCGCTTGAGGGAGGTAAGAGCTAGCAGCAGCGCTGTCTTAATAGTGAGGAATCGAACAGGTATCTCTTCCATAGGCTCGAATGGCGGCCTACAGAGAGCCTCAAGCACCACAGCCAGGTCCCACGTAGGGACATGGGGTCGTGTCGAAGGCCTCAGCCTCAGCACACCGCGGAGGAAACGTACAACCAAGGGGTCTTTACCCACTGGCATGCCACCCAGAGGGGCGTGGTAGGCCGTGATTGCCGCCACGTAGACTTTCAGGGTGGAGTGGGCTAAGCCTGTGGAGAAGCGGGCCTGCAAAAACTCCAGCACTGTACCGACTGGGCAGTTAACGTCCTGGGGTCGGCTAACCCACAGGCGGGAGCACGCGCATATTTTCCAGATGTCAGCAAAAAGACCTTGAATTGCTCCCTCAATTTTAATTGGACACATAAAAGTAATACATCACCTGAATCTGTAGAAAGTTTACTTTTATTTGTGTATGCTCAACATATCAACAAATGTTCGTGGTTTTTGTAAATAAAGAAAATATACAGGGTGTCATTTCAGTCTTCTCAGTCTCTGTGAATAACCAGTTGAAATGCGTCACTAAAATGAACTAAAACTCAGCGAATACATGACACACAAACACCAGAGATATGTCTATAGAAAGCTTGGAATGTCTATTTTTAAATGAAGTGAGATTAATCGAAAACACATATTCTGTAAGTAATCCGTATGAAACCAATACCATGTCCTGTTTTTCCCATCTGAGCTCATTACCGCTAATTAGTTCACGCCCACGCACTGTGTGGCGCTATTGTTATTACAAACATCCATGTGAAAAACGCGCGAAATGACCGGCCACATCAACTCATAAACAAAGCAGCAACGTGTTTGTGTCGGATACTTTCGTTTTTGGAAGGAAGCGCTGAGAGGAAAAAGCCTTGTATTTACTGCAGATGAGGACGCGCTGAGAGGAACAGGTGAAGCTTGTTTATCTCACAAACAGAGCGCGAGCGCGACTACAGCAGCTGACGAGAGGATCTTGCTTACAGTGTAAGTAATGTTTCTTATTGACATCAGATAATGTGTTGCTGAGACAAACTTGAACGCATTTACTAGTTGGACTTTTTCCAAAACTATAATTCCTGACTAAAATGTGTGAAATCGAGTGCAACATTTTGAAATATCATAGGCAACTTTTCAATGCATCTGTAAGGCGTCAGGAATGTTTTATGTTTCATAAACAAACTGACATTAAAGTAGGGCTAATGTTTAGACGATATAAAAGTAATGTATAAGAATGCTTAGACCAGTCTTTACTGTTGAATACTCTGTCTGCAAATATCTGCTCAAACGTGTACATAATGTGCTTAATAATATAGTTTCTCAGATGTTGTTTTTATACTGTATAATAATAAATACAAAGCATGTGTGCATATGATAGCTATAAAAATCACAAAGGCAATATTAGTGATTGTTAATGTAACAATATTGCTCCAGGCCTATCAACATGCGCACTGATTTATTCATTTATGTTAGTGACTTGATACCTATATGAATATTTTTTGGGATAGAAATTATAGAACTAATGCTTTTATTTAGCAAGGATGCTTTAAATTGCTCCTGATGTTAACATGCTCACATATGTTTTTTTTGTTTTGTTTTGTTTTGCTTTAGTTGTTTGTGATCTGATACCTGCACAACAGATGAATCCTGCAAACTTTTCCTCTGAGAGCACTGTACCAACATCAGATCTTCAACTACACGGATATTCTATTGGTAAAACAAGTTCCTTGACTACTGATGATGAGTTTTGCAAGCACTTAAATATCAGGTATGATTTGCTTGTGCTACTTGTTGAACAGAATTCAGAAAACAATTTTCAGGAATTACACACCGTCTGTTCACATGTCTGTGGTTAGATCAGTGTGCTTAATGTGTTGTTGATCTTCATGATGTATGTTTATATTATACTGTGTTGTAAATAAAATACAGATAATCTAAAACCCCAATCTCTGAATCTTCTCAGATTGTTTCTTACCTGACAGTCACAGTCTCACTGATGGGCCATTAGGGGAGGGCCTTTTGTCTCTCAGGTGTGAATCACTAAATATTCAATAGCCATTGTCACTCCCTCGCATATTCCCTTTCGATCACAAAACATGTCTTAGAAAACTTAAATAAGTATATTGTTTTTTGTGAACGACTGAACGAGATGATTTTCACATCATTTTGTAGAAAAAACTCTAGCCTACCACATCCAGTTCTCAAAAGTCTTGTGAACAAATGTTCTGAATGCGTTTCTTGGTCTTATTTCAGTGACTTAAAAAAAATTGATTTTCACTAACCACGCATAAATGTTGTTTTCTCAAAAGCACAAACATGTACATTCATGTTGCTTACATATTATTGTAGCCCAGTTTGTGCTGATTACAGTGTAACCAGACTTTAGCCATTAATATGTTTTTAAGATACTGAAAAAAGCACAAATGTCAGGGCATGTCAAAACTTCTCCAGGGCCCCAAAACACCCTCAGACCCCAGAGGGTTAACTGAGTCTTGCTGGCGATCTTCACACCATGAAGTGAACAGCTTCCACTTCAGGGCATACAATTTCCTCGTAGAGGGAGCTCTGGACTGGAGGATGGTCTCAACAACCTCAGTTGAGAGACCGGAAGCTATGAGCTGTGCCCCCTCAGAGGCCACACCTACAGCTTCCACAACTCCGGGCGGGGGTGAAGGATAGTGCCCCCTGCCTGTGAGAGGAGATCCCTCCTGACGGGAATCTCCCATGGAGAGCATTCGAGGAGAGATACCAGGTCCGAGAACCATACTCGGCCCGGCCAGTACGGGGCTACTAGTAGTAGGCTGGTCCCATCCCGGCGTACTCTCTCCAGAACTCCCGGGAGCAGAGCGATTGGGGGAAAGGCGTACAGACGAAGCCTTGGCCACGTCTGTACCATAGCATCCAGCCCCAGGGGAGCTGGATGAACTAGAGAGAACCAGAGGGGACATTGCGTGTTCTCCCTCGTGGCGAAGAAATCCACTTGAGCCGGACCAAAGACTTTCCAAATCTGCTTCACCACCTCGGGGTGAAGCATCCATTCCCCGGGCCTCGGCCCCTGCCTTGACAGGACGTCTGCTCCCACATTCAGATGCCCAGGAATGTGCACTGCTCGCAGAGAGAGGAGTTTGTCCTGGGACCACACAAGGATCTGATGCGCCAGCTTGTACAAGGGGCGCGACCGCAGACCTCCCTGGTGGTTGATGTTGTAGACCACCGCTGTGCTGTCGGTGCGCACCAGCACATGGCGATCTCTCAGGTCTGGTAGAAAGTACTTCAAGGCTCAAAATACGGCCAGCATCTCGAGGCAGTTGATGTGCCAACTGAGATGGCGACCACTCCACAGACCTCTGGCGGAGCGACCACTCATGACCGCCCCCCAGCCGGTGAGGGATGCACCTGTCGCTAGCGTGACGCGGCGACGAGCTCCCAATACCGGGCCCTGATTTAGGAACCACGGCTTCCTCCACATGTCTAAGGCACGTAGACCCCGGCGCGTGACCTTGATCATGCGGAGCGTGTTTCCCCTCGGGGAAACCCTCTGGTTTTGAGCCACCACTGTAGGGGTCTCATGTACAGCAGGCCAAAAGGTATCACGTTCGACGCAGCTGCCATCAGACCCAGCAGTTGTTGGAACTGCTTGACAGTGAGTGACCGGCCTTCTTTGACTCTCTTGAATGCGGCGAGGGTCGACTCGATCCGAGCAGGGGACAGACGTGCCTGCATCGTGGTCGAATCCCACACCACATCCAGATAAGTGGTCCTCTGTGATGGAGAAAGCACACTTTTCTTGGCGTTTAGTCTTAACCCCAACGTTTTGATGTGTGCGAGAACAAATCTTGATGTCGAGCCGCTAAACTCTCGGACGCTGCTAGGATCAGCCAGTCATCAATGTAATTCAGTATGCGAATGCCCTGGAGTCGAAGAGGGACCAGGGCAGCATCTACGCATTTCGTAAACGTGCGGGGTGAGAGTGCTAGGTCGAAGGGAAGAACTCGATACTGGTAAGCTTCGCCCCTGAAAGCGAACCTCAGGAACTTCCTGTGTTGAGGAAGGATGGAGACATGAAAGTAGGCGTCTTTCAGATCTCTCGTCACAAACCAGTCCTCAGACCTGATTTGTGACACTACTTGCTTGACTGTAAGCATCTTGAACTACGGTTTCATAACTGATCGATTGAGGCGGCAGAGATCTATGATGAGCCGCAGCCCTCCATCCTTCTTTGGAACAATGAAGTACCGGCTGTAGAACCCGGATTCCCTGTCTTGAGCAGGGACCACCTCGATGGCCCCCTTCCTCAGAAAGGTCTCTCCTTCTTGCTCCATAACCAGAGCCTGCTCGGGGCCCACCAGAGTGGGAAAGACCCCGTCGAAAGGCGGCGGCGGGGCGCCAAACTGAATAGCGTAGCCTTTTTCTACAGTGCGCAGGACCCATGCAGACACGTTTGGTAGTAGCTTCCACGCTGCCAAATAGTCTACTAAGGGAACCAGCCGCTCGAGGCTGGCCTCTGGTGTTTGTTGAACTGCTAGCTCGGAGCCCTGTAACGGCGGACCGGCAGGAGACTGCCGAAATAACTGTTCTAGAGACCCCCGTGGGGGTGACAAGCGTCCCCGTTCCGCTACGAGCCCGGGCGGGGAGATCCGGGACCGACACTCGCCGGAGGCCGTTGTACCCTGTAGCGCTGGCAGGGACAGCAGACTGACCTCCCGAGGGCACCGAGGAGAGACGGACACCGTGTAAAGCGGTGCTACCCGCTGTTCCCTGATAGGGGCTGCCCTCAGCAGTCCTGGCCTGGCGTCAGGACCGCTTTGTGGCCGGGGGCCTCCAAGACTGAAGCACCACCCGCAGGTCGGGCCTCGCCTTGGAGGACCCCGGCCTAGAGTGCCGCGGGTCTCGGTCCCGGGACGGGGGAGCACAAGTCGCGACACTCAGTTTCTGTACTTTGCGGTACGAGGAGCTGGTACACGGTGACGGCTGCTCACACCCAGCAGCCGTCGAGGCTAGAGAGCGGCGAGGGAGGAACCTCTGGAACGCCGCCGCCTGCTTATGAACCTTCTGGTACCTGCTGACGACAGAATCTACTGCGTCGCCAAACAGGCCAGAAGGCTGAAGCGAGGCGTCCAGGAGGAAGACCCTGTCCTTCTGCATGGAGATCAGGGAAGAAGGGAAGGCTTCTCGTTGGAGGTGGAGGCTTACTCCGTAGAAACCGTTCATCAAGTTTCCTCTTCTGCGGAGCAGCTTTTACCTCGGCGGGCCAGTCGATTTTTAACACGAGTAACCACCTACAACAGCTCCTCGTACTGCGGCGATTGAGGGAGTGGCTCCTCAACCGCACTCTCCAGGTCTCCCTCTTCGGAGGATGACAGGTGGAGAGAAGAGCCCGTCCCTTGGGCGGAAGTAGCGGGCTTCCGAACCCTCGGAACAGGCATCGGACCTGCCGGGTAAGGAAGGTAAGGGGGTCACCTGTCTCCATTCCCTCTAACAGGTCCATCTGCAAACCCCAAGAGTGTAGCGCCCGCTCCGCCTCGGCAGAAGCAGGACCAGCACCCTGGGGAACGCTAGTGAAGGCTCCCTCCTCAAAGAGAGCCCTCCGGGAGCGGAGCACCCGCAAAGGGAGCGATTAACAATGCGGGCAGTCAGCCCCCTCAAGGGCTGACATAGCGTGCTCCGCTCCCAAGCAGACCACGCACATGCTGTGTGTATCCCCGCTTGTGATATAGCGTTTACAAGGGGGAACACACAGCCTGAAACGTGGCCTGCTCTCGCCACTCTTAACTAAACTCTTTCTACCAGACATTATCCTCAAAAAGAAAGCTGTGCTAACTTGCACAAAAAAGGAGGATAACCAGACACAAACACACAGAGCGCTCCGCTGAAAGACAAAAGCTGACGCTGACAGCTTCGCACGTGCTTTTATACTTCCTGGTCGATGACGTCATCCGCCCGTGATGTATCGTCGCTTGATTGGCCAGATTAGACATGCATTCAGAGCGTGGTTCCGCCAAGGCGTTCCCAATGCGTTTTCGGACGCAGCTTGAGTTCCTGAAGGGGAACAATATACTTATTTAAATTTTCTAAGACATGTTTTGTGATCGAAAGGGAATATGCGAGGGGTTGACAATGGCCATTCAATATTTAGTGATTCACACCTGAGAGACAAAAGGCCCTCCCCTAATGGCCCATCAGTGAGACTGTGACTGTCAGATAAGAAACAATGTGAGAAGATTCAGAGATTGGGGTTTTAGATTATCTGTATTTTATTTATAACACAGTATAATATAAACACACATTATGAAGGTCAAATACACATTATTAAGCACGCTGATCTAACCACAGAGATGTGAACAAACATTGTATAATTTCTGAAAACTGTTTTCTGAATTCTGTTCAACATGCATCACAAGTAAATCATACCTGATATTTACGTTCTTGCAAAACTCATCATCAGTAGTCAAGGAACTTGTTTTACCAATAGAAAATCAGTGTAGTTGAAGATCTGATGTTGGTACAGCGCTTTCAGAGGAAAAGTTTGCAGGATTCATCTGTTGTGCGGGTATCAGATCACAAACAACTAAAGCAAAACAAAAAACATCTGTGAGCATGTTAATATCAGGAGCAATTAAAAAAATCCTTGCTAAAAAATCATTAGTTCTATAATTTCTATCCCAAAAAAATATTCATATAGGTATCTGGTCATTAAAATAAATAAATAAATGAATAAATCAGTGAGCATGTTGATAGGCCTGGAGCAATATTGTTACGCTAGCAATTACTAATATTGCCCATGTGATTTTATAGCTATCATATCATATAGCACACATGCTTTGTATTTATTATTATACAGTACAAAAACAACATCTGAGAAACTAAATTATTAAGCACATTATGTACACGTTTGAGCAGATACTTGCAGACAGAGTATTCCGGTCTAAGCATTCTTAGGCATTACTTTTATATCGTCTAAACATACTACTTAAATGTCAATTTGTTTATGAAACGTAAAACATTCCTGACGCCTTACAGATGCACTGAAAAGTTGCCTATGATATTTCAAAAATGTTGCACTCGATTTCACACATTTTAGTCCCGAATTATAGTTTTGGAAAAAGTCCAACTAGTACTAGTTCAAGTTTATGTCACAACAACACATTATCTAATACCAGTAAGAAACATTACTTACACTGTATAAGAGATCCTCTCGTCAGTTGCCTGTAGCCATGCTCGCGTTCTGTTTGTGAGATAAACAAGCTTGGCCTGTTCCTCTCAGCACGTCCTCATCTGGAGTAAATAAAAGGCTTTTTCCTCTCAGCTCAGAAAGTATCCAACACAAACATGTTGCTGCTTTGTTTACGAGTTGATGTGGGCGTTCATTTCGTGTGTCTCTCACGTGGCTGTTTGTAATAACAATAGCGCCGCACAGTGTGTGGGCGTGATCTAATTAGCGGTAATGAGCTCAGGGGGAAAAACAGGACATGGCATTGGTTTCTTACGGATTACTTAAACACAGAATGTGTGTTTTCGACAGTTCATTTAAAAGTACATTTCAAGCTTTCTATAGATATATCTCTCATGTTTGTGTCTCATGTATTCGCTGAGTTTTAGTTAATTTTAGTGACACATTTCAACTGGATATTCACGGAGACTGAGAAGACTGAAAGGACACCCTGTATATTTTCTTTATTTAAAAAAAAACCACAAACATTTGTTAATATGTTGAGCATACACAAATAAAAGTAAACTTTCTACAGATTCAGGTGATGTATTACTTTTATGTGTCCAATCAAAATTGAGGGAGCAATTCAAGTTCTTTTTGCTGTCATCTGGAAAATATGCGAGTGTTCCCGCCAGTGCCTTTGCCGACCCCAGGACTTTAAGTAGCAGTCTCTTTGAGCTCTTACCCAAAGAGTGCTGTCACCCCTGCTAGGGTTTTACAGGACACTCTTTGTGTTTGTCTCAGCTGGTCCTTCTGGCACATTGACCTTGATGTACAGGGTTATGTTCTATTATGTATAGAATAGCGTAACTGTTGGTCTGTTGGTCTTCAGACTAGCCCTTCTAGTATGTCTGTGGTTGAATGATGTTGGGGAGTGAATATGATCCTTTTCTTTTGTCACGAGATCTGATATGTTATTAGCCGCTGAGGCTTGTGTTGCAGTATGTTCGGTTGGGTTCTGTGTTCTTCCTATGTTTCAGGGTAGGACTCTTCCCTGCTGACGGGACCCGAGGTTGCTGCTGATGTCTTCCTCCTGGATAGGATTTGGAAGGCTTTCCTTATTTCTGCAGCTGAACCACTAGGTACTACAAGGTAGTTTCTTGTAGTTCCTAGGTAGTTCACTGGGTCCCTGCTACATTACTGCAACCCCAGGGCTTGTTGATCTTCCATTCAGGTAACCTTCAGTATGACTTGTTTTCTATTCACCTTTACTTTTTTCTCTAGGACTTTTTTTTTGTCCTTCCTCTAGGTAAGCTCTTGGAAGTTCACTTTACGAGATGTCCCTGGACATCTCTGGCTGCACACAATGCATTCTACTCATGTCTCGCCCTGAGAGGGTTTCCTGTTACCAAGCTATTCACCCAATCCTCATGTATTTAAGGAGTTTCTGCAGAAACCCTTTTCAGTACAGGCTCCGAGAAGCAGCAGCCTGCCAGGCATGATTAGGCCCCTTTTGTTCTTGCACACCTGAGGGTTGGCTAGAACAGGGCCCACGCTTTCTTTTGAGAAAGAAAGCACAGATTACTTGGGTTGATAATAGCTAATGCTTTGCAATTTGGCAGGGCATGGCAATGCCTTTTTGTAGCCATTGTTGGTTGCCCTGGCAAGGCTCCCCTCCATGGAGGGCTGGCCTTGGTGCTTGCCTCAACTGCAGGCTGAAGGTACTAGAGCACTTTATTTCACATGAGTTGTTTTTAACTCAATTCTCTAAGAATGACCCGATTTCCCTTGATGTTGGATCTCAATCTAATACCTCTTTCTGGATGCTCATAACAGGATATGGTAGTGCTTACCTCGCGGAGACAGGGTTTTTGAAGCACACCATCCTTCGGTAGAGAGGGTAGGTCCTCCTCCTCTCCTGGGGGTTAGGTACCTACCCTACAGCTGGTGATGCTCCATGACAACCTCATCGGATAAGTCGGCCACTTGCTGCCACCCGATGTTTTTCTCCTTCCATCACATTAAGTGTGTATGGAAGATGCACTACCCTATTTGGGTACTTGAGGCCTTTGCCTCCTGGAGCTTCGTAGGATCAGCAGCCTAGGTCATTAGACCTCTTCTCTGCCCTTGTGATGTCTCTCCTGATATGAGATGAGCAGGGCTGTGCTCCTCTCGCTAATGCAGGATCATTAAGGCAAGCTGTTTTTAGGCAGAAGGCGTACCCTTTCTTGAGATGTTCAGTCCCGGAACCTTGGGCCACACTCGACCTATGTATCTTATTGATACTACTGAACGGGGTGCCGATGACCTGCCAGACTAGCTCCTCGAGCAAGGTCATGCAGAGCAGTAGGTAAACCCTCTGTTGACAAGCCAAGGTCTAGGCTACTGTCCTAGACTATAGGCTATATCCCTTGAAGGAATCTCTTTTCTGATTCCAAATCTGAGCTCTGCCCTATGGCATCTTACCCTGGTCCTTACAGGTAAGTTCTTGGGTATGCAGCTCAGGCCTTTGGCCGAAGGGATTAAGCCAAACACAGCCGCCTGGATGTCTTTTGGGGCAGCTCCCTCTACTTGGGTGGAGCTGGTAGTAAGTGCTCACCTTTGGTGTCTGGCTTGCACTCCCCTCAGCATGGCAGCGTGGGTATAACCATTCCCCATAGTGACCTCTAGAGGACGCAAGTTCCCTCAAAAGGGAACATCTCAGGTTACGTATGTAACCATGCTTCCCTGAGAAGGGAACGAGACATTGTGTCCTCTAGTCCTGTCGCCATGCTTTGGACACGAGCTTCAGATGAAGAAGCGGATGATGTGTTTGACTGGCGCCCTTTTGTGGTTGTGCCGGTATGACTGTCGCCGGCCAGTACTGTGTAGTTTTTGTATATAGGCTTCAGACACAGGTCACGTAGGAGACGTTCCCCGTAGCGACCTCTATAGGATGCAGTGTCTCATTTCCTTCTCAGGGAACCATGGTTACATACGTAACCTGAGACGCCTTCGTTTTAAAATGCTTTTTCCAAAAGTTTCTCATTCACACTGAAATGTAGGAAAACGTTAAATTCATTACTAACAGGTACAATATGCGTAAAACCTCCAAAAACTCACTGAGATGATACAGACAGAACAGACATAATTCGTTTTCATGCAATTCTGCTGGCAGGATAACTTTATATATGGAAACATCTCATCATTCATTGACACGTCCATGTCGGACTCACTCATTTTTGATCAAAAAAGCAGCTGCCCTCATGTTTACAGCAACTATGAGTACATTTCTATCATCTTTTTAAGACTGTAATATGAAGAGTGTACAAGGTAAATATCTTTACAGCAGCAGTGTGAAAGTTAATAGAACATAACAAGCATAATTGCTGGTATAAACATAGATATCTATTGTTACCATATGCGTCACATGACTAAACATGCATCATCATTTTCAAAAGCCTCCATTTTCACAGTCCACACTACAACACGAAAACGTTTTCAAATGTATCCACTTTGGAGAGTGTTTTCAAAAAAATTTCCTTGACAAAAACACCATCTTATTGTGGATGGAAGGCCAAAACGGAGAAAAAAAAGATCCGTTTTCAAACAAAAATGTATTAGTGTGGACATGGCCTAAAGTACATTAAAGGGGAGAGAGGGCAAGGGAGAGAGCAAAGGGGAGAGACTTCTGTTACATCATCTTTATCACTGTTCACTTCATTAGCACATGCATAATTTAGGTGAGAACTAAATGGTAAATTATAAATTATATATTGTTGCTGTAAACATTTTAAATGTCAAGCATACACAACATTATTTAAACACAATTTTGATGAGACTCGTCATAGCAGTTGCATATTGTAGCAAATTTAGCTCAAAGGGAAATGTATATAAATAATTACAATTAATTATGATTAATTACAATTACTTATATCAGCTGCCAGTAGTAACTGTAGCAGAATCAATTTTCCATCAACTAATCTGTTCGCTCAGCGAACATTCAGTATAATCTTTATATCAACTCTAAGAAATGATATTTTCTTGGCCACAGAAAATAACCTTCTTAAAGTACCATTGCATTAGAGCATGTAGCTCGAATCGGAATCGTAAAGGGACATTAATTTGCAAGGCAGAATCAGAATCAAAACTCATGTAATTTGTGCACAATAATTTATTAACGAAGGACTAACACATAACTAATCTAAACAAACAAACATGAAATCACTCATACATGGGGGAATGGTCAGTGAGAAGCAGTTAGAGAGAGACAAGGAAATGAAGCTATGAAAAGAGTCAGTTAACCACCTGCTGTGAAACCATCAGTGCTGTCTACAGCTTATACTAAACCTCTGTATGTTTAGTTAAGTGTACGATACTTGCATTGCCTTGGTCGTCGAACAAGTGTCCAAATGCAGTCTCTGAAAGTCTTGATGGTTTGAAGCAGTGGTGGTTTTGGAATTGCAATCACGTTCTTCCGGGTCTGAAGAGTGATGAATTCCAAAGATGTCCTGACTCGTTGGTGACTGGGAGTTTCTTCCCATGTGAAAAGTGAAGAAGAACCAAGAGCTGAGAGGGACCCAGCTGAAGTCCTGTGATCTTTAAGAATGGAAAGACAAGGCCGCAAGGCCTGGCGCACGCTTAGGGAAGTCCTGAAGAGTTCTAGCCCATCTTCTTAGGTTCTCCAAGAACCCCCGACTTGCTGAGGCGTGTCATGAAGATGAATTCCAGGGTTGAGTGGAAATGTCTGGCTCTTTGTGGTCGAGAGCCACAGCTCTGTATGTTGGGCCTGTCGGGCCCGCCAGGCACGCCCTGTGCTGGCTCAGGCTCCCCGTGGGTTCCTCCACATGGGCAGCAATCAGAAGATGTTGCAGACGAAGGAGAAAGTGAAGAGAGAGAGAAGAGAGAGGGGTCGATGCCTTTAAACTCTCTGGAGGCTGTGCCTCCAGGAGGTCCATGAACCAATGGTAACTTTCACCTTTGGAGGGAAAGTTTACGACTCTTTGTCTGTGAGCATGGTATTTTGCATATGTAATTCGATTGGGTGTTGATGCAAAAACTACTAAGGTTTCTTAAAACACTAACATGTTGCAAAGGTATCAACATCTAATTTACACCATCTTTTAGATCATTAAAATACGAACTCAAAGAGTCCAAGCATGACATAGGTGGGTTATACTACTAGTCATCTATCATAATACATGCATAAAACAGTAGAAAGACAAATACAAATACAACAGACAAAATTAAAATACAATGCAGTAATACTGTACACAATGACCTGGGCTATGTGTGATAGGAAGGTCAAAGAAAGGTTTGTCTGTGAATGAGTAGGAAAGAGTCCATTTCTATAGGCATTGTGTCTTTCCTATAGAGAAATGTAGTGTGCTCCGTTTGCATTCCTTGAGGCAATAAAACCTGTGATATCAGATCGTTGTCCTGGCAACTGAGCCCTTTTGGGGTGTTAGTTGCTTTGGGGGGGGTTGTCTCCAGAGCTCCAGCATGTAGCTGGCCTGTTGTGTTTAAAGACTATTTGTTAAATGTAACAATTAATGTATGTCTGATTGGTCCAGACGCTACAATATCATTGCTTTTTTGTTGATTTTGATTGCTTCCATTGTCCACATTTGTAAGTCACTTTAGATAAAAGCTTCTGATAAATGACTAAATGTAAACGTAAATTTAAAAATGAAACTATAGCAGCCTGTGTGGAATGCACTAGTCTATGTGTCTCTCTCATTCTGCATCAATACAGGTATTGCGCCTGACATTAATTGCATTATATGATTCACTTTGGAATACAAGTCGCAGTGTTTCAGATTATAACAAAAATTGCAATTTATATTTCAGAAAATATGTTCATCACTGTTAAGAGGCGAGCGGATCAATACGCAGACTTTTATTAATGGGACGAGACAAAGACATGGTCAAGGCAGGTGAGGTCAGACAATGGCAGTCAGGTATATTGACAGTGAGACAAAGAGTATCCGTAACATAGGCGAGGGTCAATCCAGCGGCGAACGTAATCCGTATGGGCGAGGCAGTAGAGTGGTCAGACAGGCGAGAGTTCCGATAGGCAGGCAGCGAGACAGGTTTAATGATACAACAAGGCAAAACAAGAAAACTAGACACAGGATAACACGGAGAAACGCTTTGTATGACTGTAAACACAATTCAATACTCGGCAGTGAGTGACAGGAAAACCGGGGCTTTTATACTGTCTCTGATTGGTGCAAGTGATAAGAGCAGTGGCTGATGGGTAATGTAGTCCGGGGTGTAGTGCAAGAGTCTGGGTGCAAAATAAGGTGAGAGCGACATCTGGTGGTGAGTGGTCCGCAGTTCACCGACCAGATCCGTAACAGTTACAAGATTTATGTATATGTTCCTGCATTATTATCAGTGGTGGAAATGGCCAAGATTCACTGGGGGGGATCCTAGTTTGGGACACATTTTATATTTTTAAACCACAAATGCAGTAAATACCATTATTTTATATATGAAATGTGCATGATGTTAAAAAGATGAAGGTCCTCTAAATTTAAAACTAGAACTCCATCCCCTCTTGAAATTCACTCCCTGGACTCAGTGCCTCCGAGTTCTAAGTTACATGTCAAAATTAGATTGCTGTAATTGCTGTAAAAGTAATACTGTTAAATTAAACTTTTAAACATCCACTTACTTAAAAATGAAAGACTTCTAGTTAGTGACATTATAATCACAAACAACCTGGTCTCCATGTTTTTAAATGTAACCTGTGCTGGCAAGATGAGTCGCAATGAGCAAATTTTCAAAAAATATTTTTATTTTCACATTCTCCATTTAAAAAAAAAATTTGGATGATTTGTTGGAGTTGAAAATGACTAAGCTATACCCATGATGCGTTCCGCCCACTACACTACAAATAGATGCTGAAGCTGCGGCTGAAATTGATCAATTGTTCACAGAATTACCATTTTCTGTACATGGAATGGCACATAGTGCAATATATAAGGGATAGAGAACTATAATGACACAAAAATAAAATAAAATGGTGAAAGTATATAACAAAACTACTAAAACATAAAAATTAAAACAAAATGAAATACAAGCTAAATTAAAAAATAATCAAATATAATATACTGAAATAGCCTTGCTTTTGCTAAACTGGGATTGTAGTTCACATGTAGCCAGTGATATAAATGGACTATATTAACTCTTTCCCTTTCTTCATTATAAAATGGATGGGTCGTTTCAGGACACAGAACGACTGAAAAGTCACATTACGATTAATATAGGTGAGTTTCAGTGCCATTCTTAGAGCTCTTGAACAGAAACCATCTACAAACCAATAGTAGTGTGATGGAGCTTCAGTTAAAGAGGTCTTTGTTTGGGTTCATTTAGAAATTCATCAGGAGGACATTCGAGGGCCACTCTCTGAACTTCAGCAGCAGGTGCTTACAGACATTCAAGGCCACAGGTGTGTCTTCAGCTTTCATTTATTTTTATGTTGTTTTCTAATTGCTGATTCTCTCATTTAATTTGATCTGTCAGAACACTGCAAAAAGAGGCTTGTCTTACTTAGCATTTTTGTCTTGTTTCTACTCAAAATATCTAAAACTTCTTAAATTAAGATGCATTTACTAGATAAGCAAAAAAAAAAAAAAAAAAAAAAAAAAAAACATTAGATATTTTGTCTTGTTTCTAGGGGTAAAAAAATTGAGTTAATTTTGCTTAAAATAAGTAAAATACTCTTGTTTTAAGTTTAATTTTACTTACCCCACTGGCAGATCATTTTCCTTGTTTCCGGGGGGGGGGGGGGGGTAACTATTTAGTCTTGTTTTAAGCAAAATGAACATAATGTTATTTGCTTATCTAGTAAATGCATCTTGATTTAAGAACTTTTAGATATTTCGACTAGAAACACAACACAAAAGATAAGCCTTTTTTGCAGTGAATTTACAATTTATGTAAGGTTTAAATGTCCAGCTAAAACAACTAATCTTTTTTCATAGTGTTATTGAAGACCCTTCGAAGGAAAGACAAGTAGTGGACAAACAGGTGGAGGCATTCGAGGATACCCTGTGAGTCACTCTCTCTGTGAAAATGACCTTACAGACCACATGATCTCAACACTGACACTGACTTTACTTGTGCTAATACATCATTCATTACTGCAGAGGCCTGTTTCAAAAAACAAGTTTACCAAATAAGCCAGGCTTGTCTCAGTCTTTGGTTTCAAAAGCAAATTTAATATAGATCAAGCTTAGTCACTCCAACAGCTTAAGCTGGGAAACTGTCAGGTTAAGTTGAGTTCCTCTAACATTGACTAACATGAATGTAATGATATTACCTTTGACTCTCTCACATACAATGGACTCTTTTGACAAGACTGTGATGGTGTGTTTCAAAAAAACAATGAACAACTTGTTAACACTAATGCGAGGGTGTTTCTAATGCAGCGTCTATGGGGAGGATGGTAAATTTGACATTGTTCTCTATTCTGACCACCGTTATCAGCCTCTCTTAATTTTTTTTCATTTTTTAAAAACACATAAAAATACTATCATGGATTTTTTTCTTTTGTTATTTAAGCAAATGGGATTGCAAAAAATATATTTGTGGTACTCTCCCACTCTCCCTAAGTTAACCCAACTATAATGACTTTTCTGCTGAGAAACCCAAAAATGTGTAAAAGGTCCATTATTTGACTTTATTAACCACTATTGGTCCAAAAATATAAATAGGGTACAACGGGGTGAAAGGCACCCTCTAAGAAAAAAATGTGCTTTTCACTGTGCCCAAAGTGTATGATTGCAGAAAAATACATGTTTGTATTGAACATTTATGAAGCAACAGATCTTGTTTGAAAATAAATCATACAAGTCGTTTATTTTGTTTAAAAGTCTCATAAATGTGTGAGGTGGCAAGGGGGGCCACTAATTTAGAGTATAATCTCTGAGTTAGATTACCTTTATTAATTTCAGCAGCCCTGTGATTCTAATCAGGTTTTGTTTTCTGATCAAAAACACCTCTTTCACTGGACTATTTTACAATCAACATATGAATCTCAAAAGTGGTGATCATCAAAAAGCATTTTGCTATCTATTCTGTGTGCTATCAATCAAAACTTATCCATAGCTCCCATCATGCATTGTGGCATGAACTACTAATGAGCTGAATTGTCTTATGTGTCTCGTGGGGTTCACTCTACACAGTGTAAAAAACTTACACTGAAGCAGTGTTGCAGTTATTTGTAGTGGACAGCACATTCCAGGGCCCAGTTTATGGCAAGGGGACCCCTCCCTGACCACCATAGTGGACAGAGGTTTGCTAGATTTTGATCTAACATAAACTGTCCAACACCATCAGATAAAGATCCCAGGACAACAGCCAGACATCTCTTAGAGAGCAAGGAGAACACCTTTGGTACAAAGCCCGGGAAGGATAGAACTTCCTATTGGTCAAAATGCAGTTGTGCCCTTCACCCACCTTGAGACTGATTCCTAGGGGTTTGGGCTGTGACCGACCATAAAAATTCCTTAGGACCTCCAGATGCAGCAGCAGTGGGTGAAAGGGTGGGCCACCACATGTTCCCCCCACTCTGATGGAACCAGCCAATCACAGCAAAGCAAGTCACTCAGTTCTGAGTCTCCCATTCAGAGAGACAGTAGCAGAAACACCAGTTCTGAATCTCCGACCCACAAGGGTGAGACAACAACAGATACCAAGTCCGAGTCTCCAGCTTTTGAGGCAGCAACAGACATGTTCTCACGTTCTGCGCCTCTAGCCTGCGTGGAAAGAGATAATCTACTTTCAGAGTCTTCATCCAGCAAGATAACAGCAGATGCAATGTCCTGAATCTCCATCCTAGGGAGACAAAGCAGATTGACCAAGTTCTGAGTCTCTAGCCCAGAGAGGCAGAAGATATTTGCAACAAGGTTAAGCTCCGGTGAGCAAACCTTCACTTCAGGTACTTTTGCTTGAGTGTTCCAAGCTAAGGACCTTCAGCACCTACTCCAGGGCCACATCTGCGTGTTCCAGATCTTAGGACCCTTTGGTGCTCCAGGAGATCAGCATCCTACTGCTTAAGGCTGTCGAAACGGATTCCTGCTCCTTTTCCTACTGTACTGCCACCAGCGCAACCAGTGGAAGTCATCGCCGCCACCGGACTGCTCACTTAAAGGAGAGGTCCGGTGTGATATTGACCTAAAGTGTATTGAATCATGATACCGAGTGTGAACTAACCTTGCATATCTCATCTCGGCTTGTCCACTCCAGTCCGAAATCTGGGGTCAGTTAGCCGATGCTAACAACAGGTTGTCGATGAGAGTAAATGGGGCATCGGGCTAGCCATGTAAATAAATCACTGTTTTACACCATTTACGAGGCACAAAGTAGCTCCACACTTCATTGGTAGACTTCCAAGGGCCCTGGCATTTAAAACGAGACATTGAGAACTCAGAATAACCACCGGTAGTTTATTTACAAGAAGACTTATACAAACAGTACCTGCAAGAAAATGACGGGCCGCCGCCATCTTCAATGTAGTCACGATAAGTTGAGTGTCGAGCAGGAACGAAACTAGAGTGTAGAGGTAGCCTGTGAAAACTTTCCGGAACATAGCTTCTCATCTTTTTGCCGCAACCTGGAAAAGCACAAACGCGAACCATTCTGTCTTCTCTAACTTTTCTCTTATCCTTCGTAATGCCAGCTGAAGTTGCAGTCATAGGCTATGCTGTGCCCGGCCACTCCTTCTTCACATGTACAGCACTTCTTCACGTGACTTATCAGGTTGTAGTTTCGTTCCTGCTCGACACTCAACTTATCGTGACTACATTGAAGATGGCGGCGGCCCGTCATTTTCTTGCAGGTACTGTTTGTATAAGTCTTCTTGTAAATAAACTACCGGTGGTTATTCTGAGTTCTCAATGTCTCGTTTTAAATGCCAGGGCCCTTGGAAGTCTACCAATGAAGTGTGGAGCTACTTTGTGCCTCGTAAATGGTGTAAAACAGTGATTTATTTACATGGCTAGCCCGATGCCCCATTTACTCTCATCGACAACCTGTTGTTAGCATCGGCTAACTGACCCCAGATTTCGGACTGGAGTGGACAAGCCGAGATGAGATATGCAAGGTTAGTTCACACTCGGTATCATGATTCAATACACTTTAGGTCAATATCACACCGGACCTCTCCTTTAACCACAGCGAACGTAAACATCACTTCCAAACCTCTTCCAGAGACCTTGGCATTGTTGTATGTTATCAGTATATAATGTTTCATTAGATATTATATAGCTGACTACAGTTGATAACAAATCTTACACGTATTTATGTTGGGTGTTGCTATGTCAGAGCTACATTATCTAGAAAAATAAATTGTTGCTACTTATTATGCATCAAACAATCACTTGCATTTTATGCATCTTATGTACTTCATTCCTTTCTCATTCATGATATTCATGTAGTAGTTGTTGATTACTCTTATTTTTTGTTAATAAAATTTATTTTTATTAGAACTTGTGTCTTCCTTTTGTTGATAATACAGTAAGAGGTTCTACAAGTTAGAGATCCCACCAATCTTTCTTATGTGATGTACTCATAACCACACATTAATTGACACGTGATCCAAGAATCATAACGTCAGCTGTGACATATAATATCAAAAGTGAAAGTAGCTTGTGGGTGTGATCAAATTAAAAATAATGAAGTCCCCTAGGAAAGACTGGACATTGTGTTGGTTTAATACGGATTACTTTATCACAGAATATTTGTTTTTGGTAAAACTTACTTTGTTTAAAAGTAGACATATCAAGCTTTCTATAGCTATATCTCTCATGTCTCTGTGTGGTGTATTCAGAGTTTCAGATCATTTTAATGACGCGTTTCTAAATAAAGATCACAGAGACCAAAGCGGCAGACTGCACACCCTGTTTGTTTTCTTTATTTTATAAAAGCACAAGGTTTTGTTGTTATTATGGGAGTGTATACAAATAAAAGTAGACCCTTTACAGATTCGATTGATGTATTGTTCTTATCTGTACAATAAAAAATTACAGAGTAATTCAAGTTCCTTTAGGAGTTATTAGACCCCAGGGTTTAATTTAACACAGTGGATTTTGCTATGTCTTAACCTTAACTTTGCATTCTCATAGATAAGTTTTGCAGATTTTTAATTGCTTCATACACTGAATCAGCTTTTTCTGCATCTTTCCATTCAGTGACTCCAACTCCAGTGGTTCCCAAAAGAGCAACAGCTCCAAGAACACCTCGCAGAATCGCAGGACCTGCTGTTGCTCCTGCTGCCCCAACTGCTGCAGCTGCTCCTCCTGCTGTGTTAACTGCTGCAGCTGCTCCTCCTGCTGTATTAACTGCTGCAGCTGCTCCTCCTGCTGTCTCAACTGCTGCAGCTGCTCCTCCTGCTGTCTCAACTGCTGCAGCTGCTCCCCCTGCTGCTCCAACTGCTGCAAATGCTCCTCCTGCTGCCCCAACTGCTGCAGCTTCTCCTCCTGCATCCGCAGCTTCTCCTCCTGCATCCGCAGCTTCTCCTCCTGCATCCGTAGCGTCTCCTCCTGCATCCGCAGCTGCTGCTCCCCCTGCTGCAAGTGCTCCTCCTGCTGCAAGTGCTCCTCCTGCTGCAGCTGCTCCCCCTGCTGCAGCTGCTCCCCCTGCTGCAAGTGCTCCTCCTGCTGCAAGTGCTCCCCCTGCTGCAGCTGCTCCCCCTGCTGCAAGTGCTCCTCCTGCTGCGAGTGCTCCCCCTGCTGCGAGTGCTCCCCCTGCTGCAAGTGCTCCTCCTGCTGCAAGTGCCCCTCCTGCTGCAGCTGCCTCAAATGCTGCTGTTGCTCCTGTTGCCGCTGCCTGAAATGTTGCTGCTCCTCTTGCTGCCGCTGCCTCAAATGCTGCTGCTGCTCCTCCTGCTGTCAGTGAAACTAACTAACTTGGATTTTAACAAATTTGTGTACCTTTTCAACCATAACCTTTGTGTTCTAATAGTTAACTTTTATAGCTTTTTCATTGTGTTATACACTCATTGTATTGTATCATTTCATTGTATCATTCATTGTATCAATCAGCTTTTTCTGCATCTTTCTAACCAGTGATTCCTCCTCCAATGGCTCCTGTAAGAGCTGTAGCTCTGAAAACACCTTGCAGAATTGCAGGAACCATCACTGTTCTGGCACCTCCACCTTCTGCAGCTTCTTTATCAGCCACATCTTCAAATTCTGTGGCTTCTCCTCCTGCATTCACAACCTCAACTGTGGCAGCTGTTTCTCCTGCTGGCTCAAGTAATGCAGCTTCTCCTCAATCAGGAAAGGCACTTTCACTTTCTAAATTAAAGTTCCCCTCCCCTCTCCTTTATTAAATGCCAATTAACACTCCGTGTTTAAATAATCCTCATTCAGAGTGTACACTGAAGTAACAAAGTAACACTGAAGTAGTGTTTAAGTTAATGAGATAATTAATTGATTAATTGAGTGACAATTGATGATTAATAAAGAACACCTCCTGGAAGGAAAGAGAAACAAGAAAAAATAAGAAACACAAGAACTACTGTACACTTTAGCCACAGCCTTAGATGAAATAAACTGAAATAAAAGAAAACGTTAAATCTCTCAAGATCTAAATAAACAACTCCACAAACAGCATTACTTTTTCAATCCTCTGTGAGGACTATATAAACACTGAGGCCCGGTTTCACGGACAGGGCTTAGACTACGAAGGTATAGTCCAATTAGGATGTTTAAGTAATTTTCATAAACGTGTTTAGAACAAAACATTACATTTTAGTGTAGGACTAGGCTTGAGCCTTGTCTGTGAAACCAGGTTTGAGAGGGGGTTTTACTGTACAGAAAAGCACCAGTCACCATCCCTGGTGTTAAATTCAATAAAAATCCTTTTGCTCTTTCTTGCTTTAATTCTGGAGACAAATTATCCTAACTTTATCATCTCTTGAATTTCTTTTTCCACATTTTGAAGCTCACTGTTGCAGTAGCTGATCTCTTTGACCTTTTTGTCAAGTGTCCAGCAGTTTTTTCACCTCAATGCTGTTTCTCTTGAAACCCCACCAATGGTTTTGCCAGTTTCTGTTGTCCATGACATGACAGTGACAAGCTCTGTTAATTTGGATTTAGCCATAACAAATTCTTCAGTTGTCTGGCCTTCTAGTTGCTCACAATGAATGAATAAGATTATTGTATGTCTCAGGACATGTTCCTCTGTCATTGTGTTCCAAAATTGTTGTTCCACCTCATTTTCATGTCTTGTGTATCTTCCAACATTCAGAACAATGGCAAAGTAATGAACATACAATGAACACATTCGATGAGAAATTTTATGATCTCATTTTATCTACTTATGATCACAATCTGTGTCAAAGACTTGTGGTGTGTCAATAATTGTGATGTTTCTTCCATCCCATCACTTTTAACATACTTTGTAACAGAATTAGTTGAAGTGATGGGGATGAGTACTTATCTTCTAAGAACTGTATTTCCAGAACTGCTTTTGCCATATTCTGTTTTTCCAATAAGGATGATCTTCCTCCCTGGAAAAAAGAAAATAATAATAATAATAATAATAATCATCATCATTATCGTTGTTGTTGTTAGTACTGTCATTTAAAAAATAACTATAACTAACTTAATAACTACAAT
The DNA here is from genome assembly GCF_022985175.1 of Labeo rohita. NCBI lineage: Eukaryota > Metazoa > Chordata > Actinopteri > Cypriniformes > Cyprinidae > Labeo > Labeo rohita. Next base: position 5,137,301 of record NW_026129217.1, read on the forward strand.
AACTAATTATAACTAATATTTTCTGTAATTAATTGTGATTATTCACACCTAACATTAAAGTTTTTAATGTATTTTATGAACTTTTCACATTTAATCTCTAAAATAAACAACATAAAGACAGTATACACTCTTAAAACAAATGTTTTGAAATACTCAGGGACCACACATATTGTTAAACTCAATACAGAAAAAAAACTGCCCAAGTGTGCACATCCAGTAGGCAAAAAGCTTAATATGGGTGCTCCACCACACCTCCACCACTAAGCTCAAAACGTCACCTGTGGTAACAACATAAATATTTTTCTACTTTGGAGCTGTGGTGTGCCTACTTTGAATTGCTTTATTTGAAATTCGATACAGACAAACAGACAAAAGTGTTACTTTAGTAAGTGCATTATTGTGACCTTTTTGTATACATCTAACACAACTGTGTATTACGGAGTAATTATTTACAATTTTAATATAAAATATTATTTAAAATGCTAGATTAGAATACACTTTCATCATAAAATCGCATTGAAGCATTGACATGCAATTAATATTATAATAAAAATCTGTTAATATCTCTCAGGTACTGTCAAATACAGTGTCAAATAGAACAATGTCTGAAAACATTTCCAACATAAGACCAAACTTTCTCAAGTTGTTCTCAAATTTACCAAGAAACAGAAAACACGACTACTTGAAAAATGTAGTCAAAGAAATAATCACCACACACATAGTTCATTCATTTACTTACCGTATTGACCTGCTCACAAATCAATTCATCATTAACCAAAAACTTCTCTTAACAAATTAACAGAAAATCTGTATCTATGAGTGACATATTGCTGATTAAAAAATTATATCCAGTGATCAATAGTCCAATCAGGCAGCTTTGCCACATCAGATTCTTTAGTTATGATGACATTAAAAGAAAATCTTTTACTTTGGAAACTGAATATGTGGACATTTTTTTTTTGTGTGTATGTGTATAACTTCACCAAATAAAGGTTCTCATCTCATCTATCTGCTTTTAAAATGCATCATGTCCTATATGTTGTCCCCAGCAAGGTGAAATCGTGTTGGTCACATGAATTGAATTGGTATAAGTGAGAGTCTCAATATGACTCTGTTGTCAGTTTGTCAAGCAATTTGTTGCCCTTGTACAAAGTCATTTTAATACTGAATGATGAGCTCAATTTCCAGTGGTACATCTGTATAACCTATTGTTATACGATAAATAAATAACGAAATAATATGATCTTTAAGTCATAAACATAAGCATGATTTGTATGTATTATACAATACAAAAATGTTTTCCATTTTGGAAACTATATTATTATTGTTAAGCGTAAGTGTAAACACTATTATCTTTATACCGCACCGTTTTCTATTGTATAGAACATCATGGCGTCGTGAGACATTTTGATGCAATGAAATGAATCGTACTTCATGATGTTTCACTTGCTGTAGTCATGAATCCACATTCTTCCTAAAGAATAAAATCTGGATTGATGGCCCTGATTTCCTTGCCCAACCGCAGACCCAGTGGCCGGGCATTGTACCAGTAAGTGCCATCCAGGATGATGACCCAGAAGTAAGAAAAGAGATTACTGCAAATACCATCATGGTAGAATCAGACGAATGTCCTACCAGCAAACTCCTCAGTTATTTTTCTAAATGGACAACCCTCAAAAGGGCAGTTGCATGGATACTGAAGTTCTTGGAAATTCTTCAACAATGGGTAAAAGAAAAAAGGCAAGCCAAAATTCTCCCCATTAATGACATATTGAATTGAAGTGCATTCAAACAAAGCCCGCTGCCATGCTTTTGCGGCCAAACACAAAAGGCCAAAACAATCCATCTATCTCAGCCTCTCACACGCAAGAAATAAAGCCGCCGCCTCCGCCGTTGGTGTGGAGAAGAATCCGGACTGGGTTCATTGTTCTGCATGAGCCAAGGGTGACTCGCTCACGGAAGTCACTGTGTTTTATTGCACTGTTGTGTTTATTAAAACTCTATGCACATCTCTGCTGTATGTTTTAGCACTTTTTTTAACATTAGCCACTTTCTTGTTGCCTTTTGCAGCTGCTCTTGCTATGCTTAAAGATGAATAAAGATGTTAAAACATTGGAAGTTCTCTTTATTTCTAGCTGTAGCGGAGGGGAATATGCCGCCGCCTTGTGGGGGAGATATTAAACTATTAACTAAGGAAGACTGAGTGAGTAACAGGATCTTAGTCCACCCACCCAATGCTTTAGGTCTCTATATAACAGTTATATGTTGGTGCCTATCGTGTTGCTTTCTAGTGCTACTGATGAGGTGAGGTGGGCTCCAGGATTTACTTTATACATGGTGGCACCTGGAGTGTGTGTGCGCGAGTGTGCACTTAACTTTGTAGATACGAGCTTTTGACTGCACAACCCACCCTCCCCTACATCTAACAGAATAGGTGAGACGCCCCACTCCTTAGTATAAGAGACTTAACCTAATATACACAGTTATTATTACAGAAATACAGAACTATTTGGATAGAAAGTACACTCAAACGACAAATTAAATGGTAAATAACTTCTTTTTCTTCTTTTGTTTGTTTACTGGAAAAGTGAAAGTGTTTCAAATCCAGTCAATTCGGAATTAAATCAAAGATGGACAAGGATAAAGAAAATAACAATGTGTGACTGTTTCTGTTGTACCTTAAACAACAATCAGTGTTCCTCTGTTACAGCACTGAAAAGGGTAACATTCACAATCAGGGTTAAATCAGTTCAGTTCAAATGTTGAAAAGTTCACTTCAAAAGTCCGGGAAAATAATACTCAGTCCATTAAAAAACTCAGAATGTTCACAGACTTGCAAAAGAGTATGTGAATCACTTGGTGGGGAAATTCACGTCACAGTTCCACGTATGAGAGATTTCTTTTAAAGCGCAGTCCAGATAGGCAGGGTAGTGTTCCTTTAACTCTATGACCTCCAACGATTATCCCCGTGATCCTAAAAGCTACAGCTTGATCCGACGAGGCCGCAATCCTGTCCAACGGCGATCAGTCCAAGAGCACGAACAATACAGGATCCTATCCAACGAATCAGCCAACTCTCCTCACCAAAAAAAATAAGCAATGGCATCCATCACGTTTTGAGTTCGTACGAACTAACAAAACCAGGATGCAAAATACACACGAAAAACACGGGAGTATTCAACTCCACCGCTGAATGTCTTTCTAAACTCTAAGGGTGTTTTCACACCTGCCTCATTTAGTTCAGTTGAATCGCACTAGAGTTCGTTTTCCCTCTTGGTGCGGTTCGTTTGGGCAGGTGTGAATGTAGCAATCGCACTCGAGTGCGCACCAAAAGCGGACCAAAGAAGCGTACCGAGGCCTCCTTGAAGAGGTGGTCTCGGTACGCTTTCAAACGAACACTGGAGTGGTTCGGTTGTATTGAGAAAGCAATCCGATCCAATGGACCAACGAACCAGGCTTTATCACACTGTATAATAGGTAATTTCAGTTCCATGAACAGCAGTAGCTTTGTTGGCCAAGATGGAAACAGCTGATCATAGCTGTACATTTTTAAATAAATTTAGTAGCAGAGCTACAGAAAGTGATTTTTAGAGCTGGAAATCCATTTGTCCTTCAATGAAACGTCTGCGTCTTCATTGAGAGTGCGGGTCATGGTTGCTTAGCAACGGCAGACGCCACGGGAGCGCAAGCTACAGAGGGCTTTGGAGAGGAGGAAAAATCGTTTTAGGCGCGATATGTGAACGACCCCTAATACCGCTTAAAATGAACCTGTGTCTGTCTGTGCCATTCAAAATCAAAGCGCGCCTTTTCATTTTTAATAATGGCGTCTTATTGCTCTGTTTGTAGTAGGTGTGTTTTAAAAATGTTTCCTGACAAATCCTGGACTCCTGCTCAAAATTATATATTAATATAACGATACCTAAAAAACAAACAAAACATGCAACAATAAGCCCGCAAAGCTGTTGTTGTTCCATCTTGACAGATGACAGCTGAGCGAAATCCCGGAAAAAAACATGGAACTTTGACCAATGAGAGGACAGTTTACTCTATCGTGACTTGTAGTAACACATTTGGTCCGTTTAGAAAAATTTGCTGTGTGAAAGCGAACCGCACCATGAATAAAACATTGTAATAATTTTAACCCCTGTTTCGGGAACAAAGCAATAGATCTACAGGTGTGAAAGCACCCTAACAGGCCTGTCCTCAGCTTCACGCACCAGCACGACGGAAAACTTGCCACGTCACTATTAATAACAGGCTCGTTAAAACAAACAGAGACTTAGAAAAAACATCATGCAGCTCGAATGCATGTCACCAGTCTAAACTTAGCTTTTAACTTAAAAAAGTTACAAAAATTGGCGCATTCTTCTTCAGCGCACCGCTACTCCTCTCCACTCTCTCTCTCTCTCTCCGTCTAATCGTCACACATGCGCGGGAACAATAATGGCGGCGCCCGCGTCTAAATGTCAAAATAAAAGCTCATATGAAATCCAACTTATAGATCCCCTACATAGCTTTAAACATTAAAGTGTTAGAAACGAATCTCTCAAAAGAGGAATACACTATTATTAATTATGCTATCTATTACTATGTAAATACTAAACTACTAAATAAACTACTAAAATGAAACTATCAAATAAAAATCAACTAAAGTGCGCAGACTCTATGGGTCGACTTCTTGAAGTGCACTTATAGCAAAACTGCAAAGTGTCAGAGCTCTTTGGTTTAGTGTTTGGTCCCAGAACACAGGATTGACAGAGTGTGTGTGTGTCAGTGTTTAGTCTGTTTTGTTTGAGGCAGTCTTAGAGCTGCCAGTCATCCTGCCAGCAGGCGCACAGATGCCATCAGCAGAGGTATGGCACAGTTTGAGCCCACCAGCTGCCCTAACACTACATTTCCCATGGTGGCCGCCACAACACACACTCCAGTGAAAACCCCCAATTAATTTCTAGTTCATTATTTCTTTCCATTCTCAGAATTCCTCTGCTTACCAAGGCTGCATTTATGTGACCCAAAATAGAGTCAAATTGTGAAAAATTGTTACATTTAAAACAACTGCTTTCTCTTTGAATGCAAGCAAAACCACAATTCACCTTATGGCTTATATGAGATCTTGTGAGCTTTTACATGTCTAATTTAGAAACAAATTTAAACAGTCTTGACAACGGTTTAAAATATGTATTTGACATAAGACAGCATATATGGTGATTATAATGAAGTGTTTAAAAAAACCCTAGAAGACCCTGGTTTGTGTGGTGTGAACACTAATAGACCTTTTTTGTTGTTGTTTGTTTGTTAAGTATTATTATTATTATTATTATTATTAATATTATGCAGTAAGTCAACAATTACATTTAGACACTAATGGTCCTTTCTCATATTTCTCATAGCGGAAGTCGTCATAGCAGTGAATGCAGAAGAGTACCACAAATATATTTTTTGCATTCCCTTTTGCTCAAATAACAAAAGAAAAACTACACAATAGTGTTTTAACGGCTTTCATTCAAAGGAAACAAATTGAGAGTGTCGTGGATTTTCTAATTTAATAAAGCAATAAAATAATTGTGTAGACTGAGAATGAAAAACCAAACAGAGATTGTCTTTGTCTTGCTTTATTCTCTGCAGAGAAGAATGATCTGGTTTACACACAGCTGTCTGTGAGCAAAGAGATAAAGGTGGGGCTCACAGACCAGGGTTTTATAGTCAAAAGTATACATTACAAAGTAGCAAAATCCCTCATCTAACCAATGAAATGGTTGAAAACACATCTCCCCATGGTACCACCTGTTAATGTATTGATGTCTGGTTATTCTCAGACTAGCTCATGTAGTAGATTTTATTGGGCAAGCTATGAATTAATCAATTATAATTAATGTTAATGTAGCCATTTATATATCAAGTTATTCCTCCATTATAATCTTAGATGCCTAGAAACCTTGGTGGGAGACAGAGGCCTGCATGGTGAAACTATATACCCTCAGAAATAAGAAACACATGGACCTGTCAAGGGTCTCGTTCTATACCAAAACAAGTCTGGGAGGCCTCTCACTTTCACCCTAGGGAGAAATCAATTATATACTTAAGGTATAGAACATGCCTTAAAGAAACTGTATAAAAGGGGCAACACAAAGAACTTAGATAGATTTGCTCTGCTGAGGACTTCTCAGCTTTATTGTCTTTGTAAATAAAGTCTGCCATCTGAAATCAAGACCAAAGACTCGTCCCCTGGTACCCAATCCCTCTGAGATGTTGTTTTCCCCTGCAGCAGTCACGTATAGACGTTCTTTCACTCTTGCACAATATCCCAATCATTGTATTCTACTCATAAAAACTAGTGATTATACTTCAAAAGTTAATTGGTTAGAAATCATGTGACTACAATGTATTCAAATGTATTTAAGTGAGATTAATACAATCAATGTGTTATATGTAATATATGTAATTAGTAGATTTAAAAATTTCCATTACAAGAGAGACTGATATCGGCAGTCAGAAGAGAGAACAATGTCAAAAATACCCTCCCTCCCATAGACGCGGCATTAGAAACACCCTCGCATAGCGTTAACTTGATGAAAAGGTGATATAGGCCTAATACAAAATGTAGTGTTATAAATGTACATACATATTTTTAAAAATCAAAATATAAAAAAGTTTAAAGGATTTATGATGATGATGATCGTTAAAACGCGTCATCACAGTGTAAACAAAAATGTTTTGTTCTGTTTTGTATTTAAAGTTGTATGTTGTTTTTCTGAAGGTAAACCTAAGTTGTGTTGTAAAGAGTTTTTAAAAGTAGTTTCACTCATGTTTTGAATTATTTGTTTTAATGTAACAATTTAATTTTTAAGACAAAATAGTATTTAAATGTTTCTATTATAATGTTATGTAAGAAGTATAAGTTAAAAAAAACAGTGTAAAGAATTATTTTATGTCCACGCATAACAAAACAATACAAAATGTAAAAAAAGTATTTAAATAAATGTAGTAAAATAGTACTGAAGTAAATAAATTAGATGACAGAAATAATGCACAGAACAAACATAAACGGTACACAAATTAGGACATTTCATTGCCAGTCCAAAGAACCAATTTCCCACCATTTTCTCTTGAAGAGAATGGTTAATAAATAATTTATTTGTTGATCATTCTCTCAAGAAGAGAAAACAGTCGGTCCATTCTCTCCCAGCTTTCTTGGGCCTTTCTCTCCTCAGTCTCCTTCTGGAACCTCATGTCTTTATGAAGTAGCTCCACCAGCTCATCCTCACAGGCCCGTTTTTCTTGGCTGGTGGTGGTGCAGGCTCATCTTCCTCACGGTCACCCACTGCCGAACTTGGCCCTGGTGTTTCCTCAGAGATGGAGGCAATTAAGACAGGGGGATTGTTTGAGGGCCTTTATCCTAACACCTCAATCAATGAGGACAAATAAGGGCCAGGTTTCAGCAGTGTGTTTCCCACTTACTCCCTCACCTGCCCAAGGACTCTTGCAATCCTAAGGCAGAGTAAATAACCCATGAATTTTACTTTCAATTGTCTCCAGAATTGTCCTAAAACAAGAGAAAACAGAAACAGTTATGAAAAATATTAAGACAGGGGTGCTATTAGATTAACAATAGGAAATATGACTTGAATACTGAAGTGTTCAAGTTAAAACGTGTAGACATATCTTGCATGATAGCAGTACAAAAACACAAAATTAAAGATTATTGCTTTATATACTGGTTACCTTATTGTTTGTGGCTTTTGTGTAGGGTGACGTCTAGTTGTTATAATAAACGAGCCTAGTGGAAAGTGGAGTGAGTTTTTAGCCACTGTGAACAAATGGTCATTCTGACGTCTTAATTGAATTAACTGAGCTGTGATGTCTCACGTGCCATGTTGTTTGAATATTGATTGATTCCATCATCACCTGCACACAGTTTATTCTGGGATAGGGTAGGGTGCGAAGTGTCCATCAATTGTCCATCTCTGAGTCCCAAAGTTAAGGCCACGTCTCCGAAGTGCATTAAGTTCCCTTTTGAAGTGCATGAAGGATGCTTCGCCTTCATAGAATTTCCTAATTACGCCACCTGGGGTTCCCGATAGCTGCTCCTGTCGCATAGCAACAGTGTGAGAGGAGCGCTGCCATCCTGACAGGACAGGTGGAGCCAGAGTTGCTCTTTTTTGGGTTTATGTTTAATATCACAATGGAGAGAAGATGGTGGGAATGTTTCACCCACGGTTTGCTGGTTACCTGTGAAGTTGAGTCCAAATCTGGAGATCCATCGGAAGGAAGGCAGACTGAGGATTCTATTTGGACCCAATCCGGTACGTGTGTTATGTAATGTCAACCTTGCCAATAAGTCAGAGCTCTTAAATTATAATAATTTCCAAATAAAACTGGAAATTTGGGCGGGCCATCCCACCTTGTTCTTTAGGGTTTTGCAAAAAATGTAGACATATTCTAGGAGGTTTCCTATTCCAAAGATAAGACGAGATTATCTTAGCAAAAAAAGAGATTTCTTAATGTAAATAGGTATTGTTTGGAAATAATCTAAAAGTTTAGGGAGCAGAATTATTTTAATTAAATTGATTCTACCAGTCAGAGAGTTGCGGAGCTTAGACGGTTAAACAGCTCAGAAATATTTCTTGAAACAACCATGCCTAAATATGTAAATTTGTCAGGGGCTACTGCAAATGGGTAGGGAGATGAAGAAGTATTTTGTGCAGCACGATTTATGAGAAATAATTCACTATTAGAGAGGTTGAGTTTGTATTCGGAAATACGACTGAAACGCTCAAGTGCAGTTTTTTTTAGCATCTAGAGGTATTACAATTTCTGGTGAATGACAGTTTCTCAGTGTCATTGGTACTGGATCTGAAGAAGGTAACTATTTTTCTGCATTCATCTGTAATGACATGAAGATCTGTTTGAGAAAGGGCTTTTTTTACCCACCAGATTTAAGATGTGTGCAAAGCAGGGAATGTGTCTGATCTGAGGAAGGTTTGTGTAGAGTCGTGTTTAAGGCATGTGACTTTGTCTCTTATTCCCAATGACTCCAGCAAAAGAGGCTTCGCTTCTTTAATGTGCTCAGCTGTGTGGGTTTCAGGGAACCTCATAACTCACAGGATAACAGTAGATAACTTAGATTCACTGATGTAATGGGATGTTACTGCAAGGTATGCATCCATATTTACTGATATCCACATGTCTCATGTCAGATGTTAGCTTTTTTCACTTTTTTCTTTTGTCACTTCATACCTTGCAGCAACCTAGTGGTAGTAACTGGCTGGTTGATGGTGGTTGTGGTGGCTTCACAAAACTGAGGTTTAGGGGTACAGATGATGTAGTGGAGGTAACAGGATATGAAGTAGGAAGTTGGGGGAGTTTTGCAGCACAGGTGGACTACTGATGAGAGCTGCATGGAGAGAAGGCTGTAGATGTGGTCACTGTCACTTTAGAAATATTTTCCAGTATGTGCTTGTTCATCAAATGAAAGTTTACCTTGTTTTGTTTCAGCAACTTTTACACTGATAAAAATGATTATATGGTGAGGTAAATACTACAGAAAAACAAATGTAATTTCTACATGAGAAATAATTAAAAAGTAAATTCTATATTAGTACTCAATTTTATTCAGTGCTTTCATTTCTACAAGCTTAAATAAGTAAAATCTACTCAACTTTTCTAATACTGGTGTTCCCATGAGACAATGGAGCATAAATAATTAAAGTGTTTTTTTTCCTGTTTTCAGCTATTGTATTTACACTGTTTTGTCATAGATTGAGTAACTTGTTTTTTTGTTCCATCTGTAGTTCAAATGCCACTCAATATTGCTGCCAGAGGTTATTTACACTAACAACGGTGCAGAGTGATAGTTTGAGTTTGAATCCACCATTTGCGTAAATCACTCTTCTCCGTTTTCTACATCACATTGTACATTGTAAAGGCATTTATTTAAAATAAAAATGGCAAAAATATCTGAAATGTGGATATATTTATTATTATTTATTTATTGTTAAATGTGTTTAATAATGAAGCGTTTTGGGTAAGGTTACAGGACGGTGTAGGGAGGGATTTATTGTCCCAATAAGGTGCCATCAATTTAATAATTTTAATGACTATAATAATTTATGCTGTTATTACTGCATAGCATTTAATGTTTAACAATACTGAGGCACAAATAGTATCTGCCACTATTCATAGGTATTAATAGCATCTAACTACTAATTTGCATCTGAATCTGTTCTGTCCAGGCATTAGCTTTAATACCTTATTTGTATCAGCTCTTGACCAATAGTATCACAGTTGATTTCTCTCCTCTGGTTTGCTACAATTAATTTTTGCTTGTCCTGGCATATTTTCTAAATTTGAAATCTTACTAGTTTGAACCATTTCCCTAATAGCTTCATCTCACCCTATAACATAAGCAGGTGTTCTTCTTAGAAGTCACCAAAAGTTCACTCAAGTTTATCCATGCTGTACAATGGAAGGCACCTAGAACTCACAGACATCCGATATTGAAACAATCACCATATTGTTTAGTCTATTGATTATGGTTACAACCATACATTATATTTTTGAATAAAGATTACATTACATTTACAATACATTATATTCCTTTAATTATTTATTTCATTTATTTATTTGTGTGTGTGTGTGTGTGTGTGTGTGTGTGTACGTGGGAAGTAAACAACTAAAACAATTTTGGAACAATTAAACAGCACTGTATGAGCCACTCCTTTAATGATTTCATTTAACTAAAAAAAAGTTTTGTTTTTTGTTCCGGTTCAGTACACTTGTCGAAAAACTCCCATCTCGTTTTCTCCTCCAACTTCAAAATCATCTTACATCACTGCAGAAGTATAAACCCAGTGTTATGTGCAAAGAAGCTCAAATGCCCTTTACAAAAAAGGTAAAACAGCGATGTAGGACAATTTTAAAGTTGGAAGAGAAAATGAGATGGGAGTTTTTCAACCCTAACTGTCTTGAATCGGAGTACACAGAGTACACATGCACACTGCAGAGCTAGACAAGACAAGCATTTGAAGTTAAAAAGTATATATATTGCCAATGTTTTTTTAGAAAATACTCCCCCAACTTCCTACTTCATGTCCCGTTACCTCCACTACATCATCTGTACCCCTAAACCTCAGTTTCATGAAGCCACCACCACCACCACCACCAACCAGCCAGTGACCCATTACTACCACTAGGCCCCATGTACAATTTATCCCTTAATACAATATCCCATATTCAGCGGTGGAGGATGCAGGCTTCAGAGCTTTTGTGTGTCAAAGAAAGGTGAGTAAATTATCTGTAAATTGTTTTTATGGAAGTGAAATTCTCATTTAAAAGGAATCAAGTACATCTGATTTCAGGTGCAATGGTAGCATACAACTCAAAAGTATGACCATAAACATCAAGATCAAGTAAATGGTTCAACTACAATGATCAAGAGGCCATGCTTATTCGTGCAATAGCTGGTGTACAGGTTTGTTTAGCAAAAGTAAAAAAAATAATAATTAAAAAAATTCCACACGACAGCAGTACACACAAGGAAATACAAAGGGGGGGAAGGGGATAGTGGGGGAAAAAACGTGGAAACATGCATGCTTTCAAACAAACTTGTGCACAAGCCATTACAGAAAAAAACTATTGCCTATTAAAGTCAGCATTAAACCTTGTACAAAAGTCAATCTGACCATGGTAATGTGAAAGGGTCTAACTCAAATGTTTGGTCTGACATAAACGGAGACATAGTTTTTGTCCACCAGCAGGTGAATGGTAATGGTTTGATCTTTGGTCTCAGTGGCTCCATACAGTGGACAGGCAAAATGGTTGCAACATGGGCTTCAGGTAGGGACAGTTGAAGGCATCTGTGGAGTCTTGACTGTGCTTGTAATAGTGACCAAATCATTTTCTGTGATTACGCTTTGAAGGGCTTTCTTTCTTCATCTCTGTGATATTGTAGTTTTTCTGTTTGCAACCGCAGAGATTCTTGAATAGCAATTCATCAGTGATCCAGCTTCACCTACCGAAGAAGTGAGTAACTTGTGGAAAATGGGCATTTGATGTCCCCTTTAATTGGCAAGACTTTAAAGCAGATGCAAATAATATGAGACCGTGGACCACAAAACCATCAGTCATAAGGGTCAATTTTTCCAAACTGAGATTTATACATCATCTGAAAGCTGAATAAATAAGCTTTCCATTGATGAATGGTTTGCTATGATCATGGAACATGATCTTTACTTTACTTAATATCCTAAAGATTTTTGGCATAAAACAAAAATCAATAATTTTGACCCATACCGTGTATTTTTGGCTATTGCTACAAATATACCCCAGCAACTTAAAGGGGTAATCGGATGCCCATTTTCCAAAGGCTGATATGATTCTTTGGAGTCTTAATGAAAAGTCTCTAATATACTGATTAAAAATTCTCAATGGTTTTGTAAAACAACACCCTTTTTACCTTGTCAAAATCAGCTCAGCAAAAATCAGCTCATTCTAAGGGGTTGTTCCTTTAAATGCAAATGAGCTCTGCTCACCCCGCCCCTGTCTTCTCTGTGTGGAATGACAATCTTGTTTACTTTAGCCGCATTTAGCCGCTAAACTTCCTAACTACCACGTTATAAGGAAAGGCGATCCTGGTCTGAGCTGGTCTTGATGTCAATCAACTATCGTGGGAGCGGCCTCTGTCGGTGTGACGGTGTCACTCTACTGCAGAGTTAACATTAGATATGGATGTATGTTGCGTTGTACAGTATATTAGGGACTTTAAGCAACAGCTTCCCTTGGAACGGCCATGATGATTATGATGACAGCTGTTACGCCGTCGTGCATTTCATTTATTTATGTACAAATTATGGATTATGAGGAGGATGTTTAGGCAATACTTGTTTGCTTCATCTCTTGTCTCTTGTCTCAGTGCTACCTGAGGTGCTGTTGCCAACAGCAGACATATCTTTGTACAACTGAAAAAAAAAAAGTTAAAATTGGATTAAGTTTAAAACGTATTGACACAGATTAAATGAAAGACTAATGGAAAAATCGTATACTAATGGAATTGCAGTGAATTACTATTATACTTATTCAAAAGCAGACTGTGGAGACATTTTAATCATCCACGATCAAAATTCATCATATCGCACACCCCTAAGTATTCAAACTCGGATACAGAAACAAGCACAACAAAATCACTTCATACTATTAAAGGGGTCATCAGATGCTCATTTTCCACAAATTGATATGATTCTTTAGGGTCTTAATGAAAAGTCTATAATATACTTTGGTTAAAAATTCTCAATGCACAATGTTTTAACACCCTTTTTACCTTGTCAAAATGAGCTCGCAAAAATCAACCCATTTTGATGGATTTTTATTTAAATGCAAATGAGCTCTGCTCGCCCCTCCCCTCTCTTTTCTCTGTGCAGTGATGAGCTGTGCTCGGAGAGATTGTTTACTTTGGCTGCATTTAGCGCGTTTAGCTGTGAAACAACTAGCACTAGTTAACTAGCACTTTTTAGGAAAGGTGATTGCAGAGATTCATAAAAAAACCCTTATACTCGTTAAGATGCTCATGTCAATCAACTATCATGGGAGTGGCCTCTGACAGTGTGATGCCACACATCTGTGAATGGCTCCATTTGAAAAAGGGGATATTATTTTTACAGATTAATTAAAAACCACTGCATGGATTTTTATCATTATAGGGTTGATGTGTACATACACTGTCAGCACACATTAATGTTTAAATGTATATTAATGTATAAAAGTATACTTTGCATCCGATGACCCCTTTAATAAACACAGGTGCAGGGAGTCAATCAAACTAAACAAGAACAGGAAACATAGCCAAATAATAAAACACAGAAAGGACTACGGTAGCAAAACAGGACCAAAACAGGAACATACATGTGACATGCTCATTCACAATCAGCATAATCCCTGCCTATGCATTACAGCTATGCAAATTGTGTGCCCGGGAACGCAGTGCAATATTCAGGTCTACTTTCTTAGGTTTGACTACAGTATATTGCATAAATGCAAAAAAGATAACAATAAATATTCAATAACGTTTCCACACATGGTAAAAAAGTTTAAAGTTATCAACAAAGCAGTGTCATCATGCCAAAAAGGACACAGAACATTTAGAGAAATTAATTACATCTTCATTAATCATGTTTGTGAAAGATACATTTCAAATATAACATAATTTTGATGGTAATAATACAAATATTGATGTGACATTACAATAAAAGCACATCACTCAGTGTGTCACTCAGACACACACACAGATCGATCTTACTGTGTGTATGAGGATTTATGACATGGATAATGATGGATTTATTCTGAATGTTACTTGAGTAACAGAAGTTGAGCTGCAGTATTAATGTCATGAAAAAACTATAACATCTCACTGTTACTGATTTATCATGCAGCTCAAAGCATTATGGGTAGAATCTCTCATGAATCTATTCTGACTCATTAACACAGTTTCACTGATGATATGTTAAAAGGACTTATCTTATACACAGTCCTAACCCCAAACCCAAATCCAGAATAGAGCGGCCGAGTGAACGTGGTCTGGACTGTATGGATGAGGCTCATTGTGTCAGAGACGCTGTAGAAGGACAGAGTTCCTGCACTCTCATCCACATATACTCCTATTCTACTGCTGGTGGACTTCACAGGGAGATCAGTCACTATGTTATTGTGTCTGAATGAGTATCTGGAAGGAGAGCAGTCCAAACTCCAGGACTGATCATTATTTCCAAACACACACTCATAATTCAGTCCCTTCCTGCTGATGCTCTTATATGATACTGATATAAACACACCATAATTACGTCCACTGCACTCAATCTCCCAGTAACAGCGTCCACACACACTCTCTCTACACAACACCTGGCACACGTCAAATCTCTCTGGATGATCAGAATAGGATTGATCCTCTCTCACATTTGTCACCATTCTGTTGTCTTCCGATAAAATAAGACGCTTGTTTGCTGTGTTTGGATCCAGTGTGAGAAAACGGGCATCTGAACAAATAAACAAAGACATTTAGTACAAAACAACAATCACGTAACAGTTTGTGCATGTAAGTGTGTAGGTGTGTGTGTGTGTGTGTATATGTGTGTGTATGTGTGTGTGGGGGTAATAGACATACATTTCTTAAATCCTGCTGTAATCCTGCATTCTCCTCCATGGTCCACACTAGAAAACACACACAGAAGTCACATTTAGTCTGGGTGATTGCTATATTCTTGCTAAAGGACTTGGGGTAGTTGCTAGACTGTTGCTTTGTGGTTGCTAGGGTATTTGTGGTAGTTGTTGTGTAGTTAATAATATGTTCTGGTGGTTGCTATGCAGTTGATAAGGTGTTCTGGGTGTTGCTATGCAGTTGCAAGGTACTTGGGGTGATATATGATATATGATACATATTTCTCAAGTTCACCTGCCCATTCAGTCCTGCTAGATAATGGTAAACAAACTTGGCTTATTGTCCTCAAAGGAGGTTCGATCCTGAGGTTTGGCTTGAGCTCCAATAAGAACCCCCCTAAAAGGCTTAGAAAAAACAACTAGCTGGCCACCAACTGAGTAATTCAGATGTAAATATTAATAGAACTAACCCCCCAAAAAACTTTCACAGGGTGAACTGCTCCTGTGGGAGCACAGGAATTACTGCTGCACCAGTGGAGTAAATTTTGAGAACAGGGGACTACAACGGGAGCGATGGTGAGAATCATTGCTGCAGTAGTGGAATTAATGCAGTGTGATTTGCAGCAGTGATTTGTACCACCACCCTTGCAGCAAGCTCTAAACCTGGGGTCTCCAAACTCGGTTCTGGAGGGCCGGTGTCCTGCAGAGTTTAGCTTCAACCCCAATTAGACACATCTGAACCAATTAATCAAGTTCTTACTAGGTATGCTAGAAACTTCCCGGGCAGGTGTGTTGTCACACCAAATCACTGCTGTGACAGTAAGCTATGAATAGAAGATAGTAGGCTGGAAAAATGATTACTGCAGCAGTGGAAGGGCTAATAAAAAGTTGAGGGAGAAAATTTATTGCTGCAGCAGTAAAGTGGTTAAGAGTTTATAGGAGAGAAGGTTGCTTCAGTGGCAAACAGGAGAAAAAAAATTAATGCTGCTAAGATATGTTTTAATAGATGTGAGTTGGATCTGTTTAAAGTGATATAGAAGATTTAAAAAAAGGAACAATGGTGAGAGAAAAGTCAAGAAATTGAAGCTCATAATGAAAATAGAAGGTTTTGGAACAGTTCCAAGCAATCCAGTATGAGCTATTAGTGTTTTTGGGGATACAGCTTCAATAATGAAATGAATGGATAAGTTATAGTGCTAGTGGAGAAGGTGGTTAACTGGAACATCAGGTTTGAATTAGGAGCCACTGGGGTGGGTGACAGGTGGGCATGAGAAAGTAATTTTCTGAATTTCTGAAAGGCAAAATGGGAGAGAGTCAGATGAAACGTCTGATGAATGGCATTATTTCTGAGGAACTAGATCTGCCTTTATTAATGCAGTGGCAGCAGCATTGTCTCAATGGAAAAGGATTCAGAGAAACTTGAGCAAGGTGGCAGATACCTCGGTTTTCTCAGACACAATTGCAATCCCTAGTTCAGAGAAAACTTTTTAAACAGTGCCGGGGAGAAAGGCTAGGCAATTTGATAAGGAAATCATTAAGCAAAAAGATAAGGGATGCTGTAATTATTGGAGAGGATCCAGCACAGGGCTTCAGAAAGCATGTCAAATTTTTTTGAACTGCTTTTACATCTGAAAGTTAAGCGGACAATGAAATGATATTTGTCACGCCAGCATACTCTGAAGAGATGCAAGAAATTGAGGCTTATTGGCATGATTTTAAAAGCTGATGCATTGTCAATTTTGGATAACCATGCTCCACAGTCGGCAGATCTAATTAATTGAATTGCTTGGTCTATGTAGTGATAGTTCAGTGAGAATTCTGAAAGAGACATTAGGCTGTTAATGCTAGTAACAAAGCACTTGTGGGGAGCAGAGAGATCAATAATGATGCACTTTTTCCCTAAAAAATTTCTGGTGGCTATACCAGTGGGGTTTATGCTGTAGATGTCGAACGGGGGAATCAAATGGGCCGATCATAAATTTGGAATCCACTTCCTTTGTGAGTAGAGAATCTAAGATTGTAAATTTTTACAGACAAAAGTTGCAACCAGAAGGCTTTCAGGTTAAAAGACCAGGTTAAAATCCTTGTTTTAGGCTGGAGAGCAGGGTGATTTTCAAGTTTGAGAGTTAAGAGTGTGACATTGACAGGACAAATAAGGTATTTTTTTAAAATCTTTATAGTTATCGATGAGTCACTATGGAAACAGACGCTAAAAAAGTGTGCCATACTGTTTTTTTTTCTTCTTTTGTTTAATGGCCATTTACATACAAAGTGCATATTGTTTTTCAAACTTTTAGTTTTATCTTTAATGTTTAATCACTGAGGCTGATTAATAAGACATACAATAATGCGTTTTTATTATAGAAATACATTATAGAAAACATCTTATTGAAAAATGTGAATAAACCAATACATCTAAAAAATGTGTAAATTCTTTATATTGTTGCATCCTCTAGAAATGTTTTTGTATACTCAGAGACATGGAAATGTTTAAAGAATAAAACCTAAAAAAATCCCTGCTTTACATACTTGAGTTTGTCCAGTGTGTAGTTCGGATCCTCCAGTTTTTCAGAGAGCAGATTGACTCCTGAATCTCCTGGATGATTGTAGCTCAGATCCAGCTCTCTAAGGTGTGAGGGGTTTGAACTCAGAGCTGAAGACACATGACGAAAGCCTTCCTCTGTCACCATACAGCCAGACAACCTATAAAAATATAAATAAACAGCAAAAGTCTGTACAGTATTTCATATCAAATAGTGCAGTGGTTTCAACCCTGGTCCTGGGGACCCACTGCTATGCACATTTTGTGTCTCCCTTGTTTAACACATCTGATTCAGGTCCCCAGGATTTAAAACCACTAATATAGTGCTTTCCTTTTCTGTTCACAAATAAGATAATTTTACACTTATTTAGTATTATCATGAAGTTACAAATGTTATTCTCCCCAAATCACCA
This sequence comes from Labeo rohita, assembly GCF_022985175.1. Lineage (NCBI taxonomy): Eukaryota > Metazoa > Chordata > Actinopteri > Cypriniformes > Cyprinidae > Labeo > Labeo rohita. The sequence goes on from NW_026129217.1 coordinate 5,155,400, forward strand.
GACATTATACGCAAAAATAAATTTGAAAGGTGTTTGTAATGGTGGCAGCCCCCAGATTAGATTTTAAGTCAGTTAGACATGAATACCTTTTAAAAAAAAATCAGGCACCAGACAAAAACCAAAATTTCTTAAGTCAAAATATTTGCATTCTTTAGTTTTAGTTTTCAGTTCCCGGATAAATTCAAAACAGAGCACAAACAAAACCAGTGATACACAATGTGCTCATCACATGATAACACAAACGCATTGGAGTTAAATAACACACTCACAAAAATAGATCTTTATCCAGGTCAAAAAATGTTATTTAGGAAAGAATTCAAACAAAATTACAATATTTAAATTTCCAGTGTTTAAACATTTCTGAGGAAAAGGAAGAAGGAAATACAATAATGGAAATGAGTAAGTAACAGTATTGCTCCTTGTTCAGTTCAGTCCTTCAATTCAAAATCAACTCAATCCAAAAATTAAGACGTAAAAGTCTTTGAGTTCCAAACTTTCTCAGATTTGAAAGGGGGAAAAAATAAATCTTAGTCCATACAAGTTCACGCACACACACACACACAATGAAGTAAAGAGAAACCAGCAATAACCAACATTAAGCACACTGTGTAAGTGCATGTATTTGTGTAAGTTAGGTGAACTTGAATGTGAGTGTGGGGGGTTGAAAGTTCGACATACGGAAGAATTTTGGAATCTTTAAGGAAGGCCAGTGAGGTCTGCCGTGTCCCTCCAGGGAGAGGCTGTCTCAAGGAGCATGAGGTCAGCAAACCAGGTTCGGATGGGCCAACAAGGCGCAACCAACAGAACCTCCCTGATCTTGGACAGGGTCTGTGCAAGGAGGCTCACTGGGGGAAAGGCGTACTTGAGAAGGCCCTGGGGCCAGCTGTGTGCCAGCGCGTCCCTGCCGAGGATGGCCTCGGTTAGGGAGTAAAACAGCTGGCAGTGAGAGGACTCAGGGGAAGCAAACAGGTCTACCTGAGCTTCGCTGAATCGACTCCAGATGAGCTGGACCACCTGAGGGTGGAGTCACCATTCTCCGGGAAGAGTGAGCTGTCGTTAGAGTGCATCGGCTGCATGATTCAGCTCCTCGGAATGTGAATAGTGCACAGCGATCTGAGCCATGTCTGACTCCAGAGGAGGAGATGGCAGGCAAGTTGCGATGTGTCAGGAGCGCAGAGCACCTTGACGGTTGATGTACGCTACCATCGCAACGTTGTCTATTCAGACTAGCACATGCATGTTGCGTAACATCGGTAGGAACCGGCGTATACCAAGAAGCACTGCGAGCCACTTGAGGCAATTGATGTGCCACTGCAGTTGAGGTCTGAAAAGGTTTAGACAGTTCAGCACTGACTGCATGAGCTCGTTGTGAGGCGTGCTGTCATGTTGACCGAATCCAACTCCATACCATGAAAAGAGATGCTCTGCACCAGGGAGAGCTTGCTCTTTTCCTAGAAGCTCTTACGGCCCGCTGAACTGGGCTGGATAGAAGAAGATGGGTAGAAGCATAGCCATGGTCATGCATTCCCAGTGAACATGTGAACCATCCACGAACGCCGCGTTAGTGTGTTTATGGTTCAGGCACGCAAGACAGCGATCGTGTCCATCGTTAGAGGTTAGGAAGGTACTGCATCCAGAAGCACATGGTCGGAAAGACATCTCAAAAGACACTCTCTTGGAAAACTGCTGGTTTGCCCAATGATGAGTTCAATCCAGTAAAGCTTTCAGGATGAAGCGCAGAAGCAAAAATCTGAGTGAGTTGGATGCACGTCACCATCTTATATACCCATATGTACGGGGGAGTGGCTTGGCATGCAAATTCCACTTGCCAAATTTCATTGGCCTTTTCCAGTTAACTCAGAGGTGATTGGGCTCCCACGTGAGACCTCCAAATATGTCAGTTATGACGTAACATCAGAGTACGACTGAAGGGGAACTTCTTGTTCTTAACCCTCTGGGGTCTGAGGGTGTTTTGGGGCCCTGGAGAAGTTTTGACATGCCCTCACATTTGTGCTTTTTTCAGTATTTTAAAAACACATTCATGGCTAGTCTGGCTACACTGTAATCAGCACAAACTAGGCTACAATAATATGTAAGCAACATGAATGTACATGTTTGTGTTTTTGAGAAAACAACGTTTATGCGTGGTTAGTGAAAAACTAAAATTTTTAAGTCACTGAAATAAGGCCATGAAACACATTCAGAACATTAGTTCACAAGACTTTTGAAAACTGGATGCGGTAGGCTAGAGTTTTTTCAACAAAATGATGTGAAAATCATCTCGTTCACTCGTTCTGAGAAAACAATATATTGATGTAAATTTTCTAAGACATGTTTTGTGATCGAAAGGGAATATTTAGCAATTCACACCTGAGAGACAAAGAGCCCTCCCTAATGGCCCATCAATGAGACTGTGGCTGTCAGGTAAGAAACAATGAGAGATTCAAAGAATGGAGTTTTAGATTGTTTGTATTTTATTTACAACACAGTATAATCAAAATATACATAATGAAGGTCAAATACACACAATTGAACACCCTGATCTAACCACAGAGATGTGAACAGACTGTGCAGTTTCTGAAAACTGTTTTCTGAATTCTGTTCAACAAGTGAAAAAAGTAAATCATACCTGATATCTCTAAACTCATCATCAGTAGTCAAGGAACTTTTTTTACACTAGAATATGTGTAGTTGAACATCTGATGTTACTACAGCGCTCTCAGTTTGACAGACAGCAGGATTCATCTGTTGTGCAGGTATCAGATCACTAAAAAACAAACAACATAAGAAAAACATCTGTGAGCATGTTTATATCAGGAGCATGTATATACATATATATATATATATATATAGTGTATGAGTTTTTAGCCACAGACTCGCGCATTTGTACTAACGTAAAAAGGGCATTTTATATCTGAGAAACTAATAATTATTGTTTTTCATGTTAAACATCTATTCGAGAGCAGAGTATTGATAAACATGGTCTAAACATACACTCAGTGTAAACACTCATATAACACCCTATTATACGATAAATAAATAACTAAATAATATGATCTTTAAGTCATAAACATAAGCATGCTTTGTATGTATTATACAATACAAAAACGTTTTATATCGGGGAAACTATATTATTATTGTTAAGCGTAAGTGTAAACACTATTACCTTTATATCACATTGTTTTCTATTGTACAGAACGTTAAAAAACATCCTGGCGTCGTGACACATTTTGATGCAATGAAATGAAACGTACTTCATGATGTTTCACTTGCTCTAGTCATGAATTATAGTTTGAACAAAAAGTCTTAACTAGTAAAATGTGTACAAGTTCTGTCACAGTAACACAGTAACAACTAACGCAAGCAGGCTAATAAAAGAAAGACTTACTCATGTAAATATCTCCTCTGATGGATCGCGCCGTGTGTCACGTCGTGTTCTTCCTCTGAATGCTTATTCCTCACAGCGCATCTTCTTACAGAAATGACAAGTAGCCCAGATGAACTCGGAAAAGAAAAGGTCTCTGTGCTTTGTTTACGGTGATGTGGGCGGTTACGTTTGGCGCGCCCTCACGTGGCGATTACACTATGAAAGCGAAAGCATCCCGTGGGCGTGATCTAATTCAAAATAATGAAGCAGACGGGAGAGACTGAACATGGAGTTGGTTTCATACGGATTACTTCATCAAAGAATATTTGTTTTCGGCAAGAGCGGCTTCATCTAAAAGTAAAAATATCAGGCTTTCTATACATATCTCTCTCGTGTGTGCGTCACGTATTCGCTGAGTTTTGGTTAATTTTACTGACGCATTTCAAAGACTTACGTGTGGAGACGGAGACTGCTGAATGCGCACCCTGTTTATTTTCCTTGTTTTGCAAAAGAATAATGTTTTGTTGATATTGTGAGTGTACTCAAATGAAAGTAGATCCTCTACAGATTTAAATGATGTATTACTTTTATATGTACGATCAAAAATGAGCGAGCATTTTAGGTTCTTTTTGCTCGTGTCATGAAAATATGCAATTCGGGCCGCCGGCGCCACCGTCGACCCCAGGAGGCTAAATTAAAGGGGTGGTTGACTGGGTTTTTCTAGGCTTGATTGTTCAGAAACGACACGCCCCTCACATGCACTCCAATTGTATTGTAAACAATAGCATCTTCAATATTGCTTATTAATTTTGAGCCTGAAAGAGACCCACAGAATATTAGTGAAAAGGTGCAGAACCTGTGCAACCATGGCTCTTACAGGACATTTCAGAAGATATGTTTCTATGTATGTTTGTTGTTGTCTCATACTTTTAGATATGCTGTGATTTTTAAATGCTACTGCTTATGTTAGGGCAGTGGTTCCCAAACTGGAGGGCACGGAATTATGATAAGGGGGGGCACGGCAAGACTGATGTACTGCTGATTTTTATAGAAATTCGAAAGAGATAAACGGCCGAAAATGTCTGCCACGCAGTCCAGCAGTATTCAGCGCACAACACTCAATGTATGACGCTCCGCTCAATATTTCGCTCTATGAATGTGCGTTCTGTTGAGTTGCTCACGGCCCATATGAATGCTCCACTCGTGTACCGCTTATGCTCAATGGAAATGCCGACAGATTTTAGAAGTATACACAGAAGTATACACAATTTCTATGTATACTTGTTACTGTTTGCAATAGCATTGCATACTGTTGTAACATGCTATAATACTGCTATACTGGAAAATGCTGGTAAAATGACGCTCTCGTGACTGTATGCTCTGCTCACATGCTCTGATAAAAATAGCTTTGTAGGACTATACATTATTTGATAATTAGTCACAAAACTTGGTTATTTTATTTTGCTAAAAAATAATAAATAATAATTATCATTATTATTATAAATTAATAAATAATTATTAAAAAGCAGTTTCAACCAAGAATTTTTTATTTCGGTACATCCCTAGATTTTTATGTAAAAAGAAACATTTTCAGGGTGATACAAGACCCCACTGTGAAATTATCTTGCTTATTATACAGCTACTTGCCACATATGTAAATAATTTAACACAAAATATGAATTTCATCATATTTTATTACCTCAAGACGATTTGCAGTACCCGCTGCAGCTGTGTGTCAAGACAGAAAGGACCCAAGAGCGGATGAGGCAGAGAACAATTTTATTAGCCAGTAGCCCTGGCAAAAATGGCAAAAGCAAAATAAATAGTCCGTAGACAGAAAAGGGCACAGTTCCAAAATCCAAAAATAATCCAAACCCCGTCCAGGCAGAGCGCTCAGCCTCCGTAAGCGTCAGGAGAGAAGAAGGGCAACGAATCCGAATCGGCAGGCAGGAGAATAGTCAAGCGGAGAAGGGTCGAGAGAGGCGCAGACAGAGATGAGGACGGTAGCCAGGAACAGCATCGAAAACCAGAGCACGGGTCAGATCCACAGAGACAATCCGAGAAGAGCGAGCACTAAGGGCAGAGCACACGTTACACCAACTGGGCAGAGCGGAAACTTGGTTCACTGGACTGGACTGGAAACAAACGCCGGAACAAACGGGGAAGCCCCAAAAGATAACAGAGGGGGAGAGAGAGAGAGAGGAACCCAAACGAATAAAAGAGGATAAAAATGAGATGTTAGGATGACCAGACGTCCCCGTTTACTGGGGACACCCATTTCCCAGTTTTTGTTGTCCTGTCCCAGACAGGAGCTGTCCCTGGAAATGTCCCTGTTTTACAGCACGTTCAAAACAACATGCAAATACACAGTAAAAGCCCAAAAACCCACACCCCATTTCTTTTGTAACCAATGACAGGCTTTCAACATTAACAGCCAATTACAGTTTACCATCAGCTGAACTTAGAAATTTCCTAAAACTAACAGAGTATTCTTGTACTCTAAAATAACCAAAAACACTTGCTTTTGGTGAACAAAAACCACAGACAACATGACAACAACTCTTCCTCACTTCTTGCCTCACCCCTTTGTTCTATATTCCTGGGGGCAGGGTTTATGTAAATATCTCAATTTGTAATGTCACCAACCCTGGAAAAAGCTTGTTATAGTCCCTACAAGCCATTTTTTGTTGCCATTAAACTGCTATGAATTTAAAATACAATAACTCAGTTTGCATTGAACTTTCAGCATTGTAACTTTGCAGATATTGTTTATGCTCATACAGCAACATTACACACTAACTAAAGTTTAAAAAGTGAAAAAAACATCACCCCTTTAAATAAGCAGTGCTTGCAGATTCACACAGTAGCACTTGTAAACACAACACTAAAATCTTCACCTCCAGATCCAGAAGCTGTCAATCAAAAACTCACTATCCAATGAGAATTTGCTGCTATTCCCGACCACAAAAGAGATTTGTGCAAAAATGACACAGTGATTTATTTTTTCCATTTTTTTTTTTTTTGCATTAATGTTCAATTTATATTTTTTTCTTAGTTTAGTGAACTGTTACATTCATCACAACATTCAGCACAAATCTCCTTAACAGGCAGTGATGAATGGAGCTCAAACATAGTTCAGGCAGACTACAGTGTAACAGCGAGCATCGGCTGTTGCTCAGGTGATTGTAACTCCTCCCACTACAATAAATAAGATTTATAAATTCATCTGTACTCACACTTGCCTAATCAGCTTCAGAGAGCTTCACATAGGAGAGCTTTCAAACAGATAAAAGGATGTGCCCCTACACATATTTCACTTCAATTAAAGGAGAAGTTCACTTCCAGAAATGAAATTTACAGATAATTTACTCACCCCCATGTTATTCAAGATGTTCATGTTTTTCTTTCTTCAGTTGTAAAGAAATTATGTTTCTTGAGGAAAACATTTCAGGATTTTTCTCCATATAGTGGACTTCTATGGTGCCCGTGAGTTTGAACTTCCAAAATGCAGTTTATTTGCAGCTTCAAAGGGCTCTGAGTTGATCCCAGATGAGGAAGAAGGGTCTTATCTAGTGGAACAATCAGTGATTTGGAAAAAAAAAAAATTATATACTTTTTAAAGGAGAAGTCCACTTCCAGAACAAAGATTTACAGATAATGTACTCACCCCCTTGTCATCCAAGATGTTCATGAGTTTTGAAGACGTTTTTGGACATATCTTAATTGAACCAGAATACACAGAGTTCAGGCAGAGCAAGACAAGAATGAGCATTTGGGATTAAAAAGTATTTAAATTGTATTTTTTTTAAAGCAAATAACTGACTGTTTCGCTAGATAAGACCCTTCTTGGCTGGGATCATTTACAACCACATTTGGAATCGTCTGATGCCGCATTTAACCCTCTGGGGTCTGAGGGTGTTTTGGCACCCTGGAGAAGTCTTGACATGCCCTGAAATTTGTGCTTTTATCAGTATCTTAAAAATGTAGCATCTGGACCAATCAGACATACAAACAAATAGTCTTTAAACTCAACAAGTCAGCTATATGGTGGAGCTCTGGAGACAACGCCCAAAGCAACTAACACCCCAAAAGGGCTCAGTTGCCAGGACGACCATCTGATAAGAGGTTTTATTGCCCAGAGGAATGCACATTTGCCCATGCTGCATTTGCCCATAGGAAAGACACAATGCCTATAGAAATAGACACTTTCCTATTCATTCACAGACAAACCTTTCTTTGACCTTCCTATCACACATAGCCCAGGTCACTGTGTACAGTATTACTGCATTGTATTTTAATTTTGCCTATTGTATTTGTATTTGTCTTTCTACTGCACATGTGTTATGATAGATGACTAGCCGTATAACCCACATATGCCATGTTTGGTCTCTTTGAATTTGTATTTTGATCATCTAAATGATGGTGGATATTATATGTTGATACCGTTGCAACATGTTAGTGTTTTAAGAAACTTTAGTAGTTTTGCATCAACACCCAATCAAATTACATATGCAAATTACCAGGCTCACAGACAAAGAGTTGTAAACTTTTCCTCCAAAGGTGAAAGTTACCATTGGTTTGTGGACCTCCTGGAGGCGCAGCCTACAGAGAGCTTAAAGGCATCAAATGATTGATCGCCTCTCTCTCTCTTCACTCTCTTCACTCGTCTGCAACATCTTCCGATTGCTGCCCATGTGGAGGAACCCATGGGGAGCCTGAGCCGGCACAGGGCGTGCCTGGCGGGCCCAACAGGTTCTGACATTCAGAGCTGTGGCTCTCGACCACAAAGAGCCAGACAGTTCCACTTAACCCTGGAATTCATCTTCATGACTCGCCTCAGCCAGTCAGTGGTTCTTGGAGAACCTAAGAAGATGAGCTAGAACTCTTCAGGACTTCCCTAAGCACGCGCCAGGCCTTGTGGCCTTGTCTTTCCATTCCCCAAAGATCACAGGACTTCAGCTGGATCCCTCTCAGCTCTTGGTTCTTCTTCACTTTTCACATGGGAATAAACTCCCAGTCACCATCGAGTCAGAACATCTTTGGAGTTCATCACACTTCAGACCCGGAAGAACGTGATTGCAATTCCAAAACCACCACTGCTCCAAACCATCAAGAGTTTCACCTGAGACTGCATTTGGACACTTGTTCAACGACCAAGGCAATGCAAGTATCCTACATTTAACTAAACAAACAGAGGTTTAGTATAAGCTGTAGACAGAATTGATGGTTTCACTCAGGTGGCTAACTGACTCTTTTCATAGCTTCATTTCCTTATCTCTCTCTAACTGCTTCTCACAGACCATTCCCCCATGTATGAGTGATTTCACGTTTGTTTGTTTAGATTAGTTATGTGTTAGTCCTTCGTTAATAAACTATTGTGCACAAATTACATGAGTTTTGATTCTGATTCTGCCTTGCAAATAAATGTCCCTTTACGATTCCGATTCGAGCTACATGCTCTAATGCAACTTTACTTGTATTTACTTTGGCTAAGAAAATATAATTTCTTAGAGTTGATATAAAAATTATGCTGAATGTTCACTGGGCAAACAGATTAGTTGATGGAAAAATTTATTTTGCTACAGATACTACTGGCAGTTAATATAAATAATTGTAATTAATCATAATTAATTGTAATTATTTATACACATTTCGCATTGAGCTAAAATCACCACAAAAACATATTAATGGCTAAAGTCTGATTACATTGTAATCAGCACAAACTGGGCTACAATAATATGCAAGCAACATTAATGTACATGTTTGCGTTTAAATAAAAAAAAACGCCATGAAACACATTTAGAACATTAGTTACAGTATATAGAAATAATGAGAGATTCAAAGAATGGAGTTTTAGACTATTGTATTTTATTTACAACACAGTATCATTAAAACATACATAATAAAGGTCAAAAGCACATTATTGACTACACTGATCTAACCATAGAGACGTGAAGAGACTTTATGTCATTCCTGAAAACTGTTTTCTGGATTCTGTTCAACAAGTGAAACAAGTAAATTATACCTGATATTTAAGTGATTGCTGCTTCAAAACTCATCATCAGTAGTCCAGGAAATTGTTTTACAAAAAAAATCAGTGTAGTTGAACATCTGATGTTGGTACAGGACTCGTCATGTGCCATTCATGTAGCATTCATCTGTGGTGCAGGTATCAGATCACTAGGGGAAAAAAATAAAAATAAAATGTGTGAGCATGTTAATATCAGGAGCATCTGTAATATTTACATATAGTTTGATTTTGTAGTCATAGACTCACATATACTATCTTTAAAAAATGGCATTTAAATTATATATAAAAAATAATTATTATTGTTTAGCACGTTAAACATCTATTCATGAACAGAGTATTAATAATAAACTAATATTATCCTATTGTTATACGATAGATAGATAAATAAATAAATAAATTTACAGTCATAAACACAAGCATGTTTTGTATGTATTATACAATACAAAACCATTTCATGTCTGGGAAACAAATTTATTATTGTTAAGCCAGTCATAAACATCTATTCGTGAACAGAGTATATGACAGTAGATTTGCCTAAACAATCTTAGACTTTATCATTCAGTGTTACAGTGTAAACACTATTACTTTTATATTGCGTCATTTTTATTTTATAGAACATTTAAAAACATCCTGGTGTCGTGAAACATTTCGATGCAATGAAATGAAACATTATTCATAACGTTTCACTTGATTGCACATGTAGTCAGGAATTATAGTTTGGAAAAAATTTAACTACTATAATGTCTACAAGTTATGTCACAGTAACACAACAACTAAGGTAAGTAGGCTAATAAAAGAAAGACTTACTCTTTCGGTGGATCTCGCCGTGCGTCGCATTGCGCTCTTCCTCTGAGGGAAATATAAATCTTACTCCTCACAGCACGTCTTTTTCCAGTAACAAGATGCAAGTAGCCGAGATAAACAATGCAGTCAAGTCTCGCTGCTTTGTTTACGTTGATGTGGGTGGTATGCCGCTTGCGCCTCCACATGGCTGATTATAATATCAAAAGTGTTAGTAGCTCGTGGGCGTGATGAAATTAAAAATAATTAGGTCTGACCAGAAAGACTAGACATGGGGTTGGTTTCATACAGATTACTTTACTACATGATATTTGTTTTCATGTAAAAGTAGACTTGTCAGGCTTTCTATAGATATATCTCTTGTGTCTCTGTGTTGAGTATTCACTGAGTTTCAGTTCATTTTAGTGACGCATTTCTTAATGACGATCACAGAGAACAACGCAGCAGACTGCATACCCTGTTTGTTTGCTTTATTTCACAAAACCACAGAGTGTTGTTGTTTTTATGAGTGCACACAAATAAAAGTAGATTCCTTACAGATTTGATGTATTGCTCTTATCTGTACGATCAAAAATGATGGAGTATTTTAAGTTCTTTTTGGCATTATCAGAAAAACTGCCATAAACTGTGCCGGTGCGTTTTTTGACCGCAGAGGGTTAAAGTGCTTTTTGGAAGTTCAAACTTGGGGCACCATAGAATTTCTTTACGACTGAAGAAAGAAAGACAAGAACATTTAGGATGACAAGGGGGTGAGTATATTATCTGTAATAAGTTTTTGTTCTGGAAGTTGACTTCTCCTTTAACTTCAAATGTCTTCTATAGCTATGCGATGCGCATGTGAACTCCAGGACAATACAGTTAGGGTCAAAAAATGTCAAAAAACTCCCATCTCATTTTTGACTATCTGCACACAGCCGTTAGATAGTGCTGCTAGCTGTGCAGCAGTTTTGCAGTCCTTTTCGTTATTAATTCAGGCCATTTCTATCTTAGTACAATCCATCTCTACAGACTTCTGTAAAAATATGGAAAACAAAATGCTCACGAATGTTGCTTTTGTCTCTAGTTCTGGCATTTTATTGAGAGCAGACGCAACATTTGTTGACAAAATTCAATGGTCAATTGTCTTAACATTTCGTTAATTATTTTATGGAGAACTATTTACCTCAGTCTCTCCAGCTGACAGGCTGGACTCTTCAGTCCATCAGAAAGAAGCTTCACTCCAGAATCCTGCAGGTCATTGTTACTCAGGTCCAACTCTCTCAGACAGGAATTTGTGGATTGTAGATCTAATGACAACGTTCCACAGATCTCAGCAGTGAGATTACAGCCACACAGCCTGTGAAGAAAAAAAACAAAAACAAATTAACAAACAGCCATATTATTAGCTGAATAATTTATCAAAGCCTACTGATTAATCATCAAAATAATTGACAATTAGTTAATTAATATACAATTATTATAAAAAAAGTTAAATGTAATCTATTATCAGAAGAATTGTTTGTTGCAGCCTAGCAACATGAAGCCTAGGAACATTTTAAGCTACAGTGGCTTGCCATAATACACAATACACAAGCCACATATTCCATGGCACATTCTGTTTGTTCAAATAACACAATATAATAATAAAAAAAATTTCAATGACAGTTAACCCTTAAATGCATGAATGTTTCTTCAATCATTATCACATATTCCTACACATAATCTCTAACTTCTAACAGAAAAACTCTCTTGATATTTTAAGAACAGTTACTCTAGCAACCCTATACACTTTTTAAAAAAATAATCAGAAAAAAAGATATTCTTTTATATATATATATTTTTTTTTTTTTATTTTATTTTTGTGATGTATTGCTTATAATACATCAAGGAATACTGAGGAATACTAAAAAAATGATGATGTCAAACTTTAAAAAAGGAAGGAGGGAGAGGGTAGTGAATGACGGGTCGCTAAAGACCCGAGGTATGCATTTAAGGGTTAACCAGGGCTGCCAACTCTCAGTCGTTCAGCGTTGACATTGTTCTCAAGCTCTGATGCCACATGTGCATTTTCCCATGCAACCAAAATCACCCACTGTTGAAACTAATAACAGCATATTGGCAAAACACATTTGGCAACTTCTCAAGTGCGTATTTGCGTTTGCACTCTGGAAAGAGTCAGACATTTATTTCAACATGTTTTTGTAGCTTTGAGCAATGTAACCAATCACAGACATCTCTGTTGATTTCTTAAACACTTCAGATTGGCCATTCTAGATTTTTTTTAGTTCTGCATGCTCGTGAATGCTCTCATTATAATAAAGTGTAGACATGATGTAAATAAGATATTCATTGTGCAGTGTAGAGAGATTCATTGATTATAATCTGTCACTCACTTAAGTTCATAGTGATCTCATGAAGTTGTTATAAAGGAAGTGCTAATTGCGTACTTTCTAGACTAATCCATTCAGAATTTGAATAAATGTTTTGTTTTTCTAACCATAACAGTCAACAAGGAGAATTTGGTATTTGTCAAAATAAATATGCATTAAGCAATGTAAGTGCAAACTAATATATTAATAGACAAATATTTATATAATATATAAATAAATATTTGAATTTTTGTATCAAAATATATTTGAAATGTAGGTTTTTTTTTGTATTTGCAAATTAAATGCCTACTTGTTTCATGAACCTCTAGATGACGCAGTGTGACAGGCATTAACGTAACGGATGATATTCACAGCCTTATACAACTTGGCACAAGCTGATTGGCCACATATGCGACATGAACCAATGAGTTTGCACCTTTACCTTTAAATGGCTGGTTGGCATTCACTTGAGCCTTTTGCATGCTGTCAAAAATTTTTAGCCACAATTTAATGGGTAGGCTGAATTTGAACAGTGATGTTCTAATAGTGTAATAAGCTTTATGTGCCTTATTAGTCAGATGTTTTATTGCCAGATCAAATTGACCAGAAGCTGAACTTGTGAGACCCAAATAATTAGAACATGTGACATGATTAAGAAGTGTTTCCCCGATTGTAAAACTATATTTTTTGTCAGTAAGGTGAGGCTTTTTTTGGAAGATCATAATTTTGGATTTCTCCATGTTAATTGGTAAGGCCCAGTCTCTGCTGTAATTTTCTAAAATTGAGAGGCTTTCATGTAGCCCCGCTTTATGAGGTGACAAGAGCAGAAAATCGTCAGCATACAGGAGGCATTTGATTTCTTTGCCCTCTAGGGCCAGGCTAGTATAAGAGGACTTCTCAAGTTTTGATGCCAATTCATTAACTCCCTGGGGTCGACGGTCACGGCGGTGTGATCAGCTTTTTTAAGATCAGTGTGAAAGACACTAAAAATACTCTGTCGATTTTGGTCACACAAATAAGTGTTATACATCATTGGAAACCATTAAGTGTATACTTTTATTTGTGCACACTCACAATAAAAACTGAACTGTGTTCTTCTTTAAATTGAAGAAAATAAACAGGGTGCTTTCTCAGTCTTTACTGTCTCCGCGAATGGCTTTTCGAAATGCGTCAATAAAATGAACCTAAACTCACTAAATACTCAGTACACATACATGAGAGATATATCTATAGAAAGCTTGATATCTGTACTTTTAAATAAATATATATAGATAAAGTCTTATCAAAAACAAATATTCTGTGCTAAAGTAATTCATGTGAAACCAACGTGATGCCTAGTTTTTCCCTCAGAGCTAATTATTTTTAATGTAATCACACTCAGGAGCTGCTTTTGCTTTTGATATGATAAATAGCCACGTCCGCGGTGCCGCGTTAGCGCCCACATCGTCGTAAACAAAGCTCGACATTTCATCAAGTTCATCTCGGCTACTGTTCGTTTCTGGAAGAAGACGCGCTGAGAGGAATGGCAGAATTTACATTCAGAAAAAAAAAAAAAGCGCTGAGAAGAATAACACGGAATTTACCTCAGATGAAGAACACAACGCGACGCGCAGCTGATCCAGAGGAAGAGATCAGTCTGATGAGTAAGTAATGTTTCTTTTTTGCATTAGTTAACATGTTATTTTGACATAAGCTTGAACACATTTACTAGCACATTTACATTTTGAAAATGATATGTAGTTCATTGTATCTAAATTTTATACAACGTGACCAAGTTTTCATGTTCTATATAATATAAATCAAAATACGATATAAAAGTAATATGAGTGTACACTGTAACACGATGAAAGCTACGAGTCAAAGTATGTCTAGATCATGTTTATTAATAACACTCTGTTCCCAAATAGTTTTATAATGTGTTAAACGATAATTTGTTTCTCAGATATAACGTCCTTTTTACATAGTACAAAGTATGCGTGAATCTGTGACTACAAGATCGTTATATAGAGATTCTTCTGATATAAACATGCTCAGAGATGTTTTTTTGTTTTTGTTTTTTAGTGATCTGATACCTGCACCGCAGATGAATCTTGCTGATTTTTACTGGAGTCCCTTCAGACAGTTTTCTTCTGAGAGTGCTGTACCAACATCAGATGTTATTTTTCACTGATTTTCTACGGTAAAATAAGCTCTGTGACTATGTTTTTTATTTTTTATTTTTTATCTTGAATCCATGGAAAGAAGCAGCAAACACTTAAATATCAGGTATGGTTTACTGGTTTGACTTGCTAAACAGGAATGACACAAGGTCCGTTCACATCTCTGTGGTTAGGTCAGTGAGTACAACAATAATCTTTGACCTTCATTATGTATGTTTTGATTGTATTGTGTTGTAAATAAAATACAAATGACCAAACTAAAACTTTCCTAAAACTTATTAACCACGCATAATATTTTTTTTTCTAAAAAATGCAAACATGTACATCCATCTTGTTCACATATTATTGTAGCACCGTTTGTGCTGAATACAAAAAATATATATGTTGGCCAGTTGTATGTTATAATTAGCTGAAATTAGCACAAATGTCAGGGCATGTCAAAACATCTAAAGTGCCCCAAAGTCACCTCAGACCCCAGAGGCTTAATGTAGATATTAAAGAGTCGGCTTGAGGTTGCAGCCTTGATGGACTGCTTTGGTCTGACTGAAATTATCAGTCTGTCTGTCATTGACATTGACACAAAATTTGTTCCTATTGTATATGTCTTTTATGATGTCATACGTCTTTCCTCCTATTCTGCTTTGAATTAGTTTTAGGGTGTGTTCACACTTGTCATGTTTGGTTTAAATAAAATGAACCCTGGTGTGATAGCTCTGTTAGTGTGGTTCGTTTGAGTAAGTGTGAATGCTGCCATCAAAACCCTGGTGTGCACCAAACAAGTGGACAGAGACTGCTAAAAAGATAACTCTAAAAAATGCTGGGTTATTTTTTAACCCAAAATGCTGGGCTGAGTTTGTTGGGTCATTTTGTTGTTTATAAAATGTTTTCATTATTAATTATGTTAAATTAGCAGAATTATAACTTTTTTCATGGCAACAATATTGTTAAACTACTAGAGGCCAAAATTAGTGACGTGAAATTACCTCAGACAACCATTGTATATGTACTCACATAGTCGTGTTATGGTATGACAGATTAATACAGTTTGATTAAGTATCAGACAGTGGCGGAATGCCAGATATGTGAATATCTGAAAATAGTTAAAACGAGTTAAAACAAATGAGTTAAAACAAGTGAGTAATATGATTTTATTATGACTTACACTGTCATAATAAGTGTCTAGAGTCATAAAATGATTATGTCATTTAGTCATCTACTACATTTATGTCATCTAGCCATCTACTATATTTTTTGTCCTGCTGTTTTATGTTCAAGGCTGTGGACAGCACTGTGGCTACAGTGGACACATTCAAGCTCCTGGGATCTGTCATCTCCCAGGACTTGAAGTGGGTCACTCACATCAACTCTATTGTAAAAAAAGCCCAACAAAGTTTGTACTTCCTTCGCCAGCTAAGAAAGTTCAACCTACCACAGGAGCTGCTGAAACAGTTCTACTCAGCCATCATCGAGTCTGTTCTATGCACATCAATAACTGTCTGGTTTAGCTCAGCTACAAAATCAGACCTCAGAAGATTACAGAGAATAGTTTGGACTGCCGAGAGGATTATTGGTGCTCCCCTGCCCACCCTTCAAGAACTTTATTCATCCAGAGTGAAAAAAGGGCTCAGAAAATCACTCTGGATCCCTCACATCCAAGTCATAATCTCTTTTTGAACTTTTACCATCTGGTCGGTGCTACAGAGCCCCAAACACCAGGACAACCAGGCACAAGAACAGTTTTTCCCCCCAGGCAATTCTCCTTATGAACAGTTAAATGTTCCCCCCACTGTGCAATATAATGTGCAATAACTTTTTATTTATTAGTTACCACCCCCTCCCTGCATCTCTACCTCTTTCTATTCTATTCTATTCTTTTCTATTCTATTCTATTCTGTCATCTATATTTATTTCTCAATTTATTTTTCTAATTTTTGTCTGTTTATATTTACATACGTGCATTTTTTTTCTCATCTTATGTTTACTGTCTGTAAGTTGTTGTTGTCTCTGTGTACTGGAAGCTAATGACACTAAAACAAATTCCTAGTATGCGCAAGCATACTTGGCAATAAAAGCTCTTTCTGATTCTGATTCAGATTTTTATGCAGGCTACCCTAATCATTTTTCATTACCATCAATATAAGCTAAACAAGCCAACATTGATGAAATTAGACAGAAGTAAATACATACAGTATTTGGGTGTTGTAATATTATAATACAGTGTCATTAATCAATTAAGATAACACGTTATTTAAATGACTAAAATAGCCTATAGACAATAATAAGCAATATAAATTACCACACTGCACACTTCACCTAATTAATTATTAATTTTAGTTATATCACTTATAATTTGAATAAGAGAAAAACACCAATAAACTTAAGGTAATCAAAAAATGGTTTTATATTCAGTACAAAGATCAGTTTTTTTTTCCCCAGGAAATGGGCAGATTAGAATAAATGGCATAAAACAATAAACGCTAGCAATGGCAAAACAAACATTAAATAATATATCTAAAGTTTAACAATCATGAGTAACATTAGGCTAAAACATCTAAATATGATATCAGTATCGCTGTCTTTTTTTTTCTTTTGTGGAACACAAATGGAGATCTTAAAGGATTAGTTAACATTAAGAAAAAAATCCTGAATTTATTCACCCCCATGTCATCCAAGATGTGCATGTCTTTCTTTCATCAGTAGAAAAGATGGTGAGTCTGAGTTTGGACTCGTTCAAACCATCATAGCTATTAATACTGAGGTCAAGCTTGTTATTTAGAGGTGGAACACAGTAGGGTTTGAGCACCATTTTTTTGCATATAGAGTTCAGCCTACATGTTGTGTTGGAGTACTAGATGTCAATGCTCTTTTGCATCACCATCCTCTCCATGCAAAATTCATTTGCAGAAAATGATGGCAACTTGTATATCTCCTTACAATGCATAATTTTTTAAACACTCAGGGACAATTTTTGTTGTACATACTTGTAAACAGTATTTTTGCTATTTTATTTTTTACTTAAGATACATGACTTGAGAAAAATAATGCTTTTTTTGAACCACAAAGTATGAGAGCATGTGCTAGTACACCCCCAAAACAAAATCAAGACTTTGTAAAAGAGCATAATAAGCCCCCTTAATCTTCTGAACTTCCTGTTTAAGGTTTCTAAAGCTATTCTGGAATTCATTATGGCTGGATTCCAGTCCCTGGAACATAACTGTGCTATTATGATAAAGATTAACAATGTGTCATTCTCTCCCTTTAGAGTGAGTTGTCTGCCTTTGCTGATGCCTCCTTTTCTTTTACATGTCATGGTCCAGCAGAGGGTGGTGTGCCAGGCTGATGGGTGTTCAGTAAAGAAGAGCAGGTTACACCGGACTGTTACATCTGATTGTTTTCTGGTCCACTGTAATCAAACAGCAGTATCTCTGGGTTCTCTCCCAGGATAATCTCTTTCATCTTTTTCTTGTCTTTTGTAGATTTAACTTCTGCTGGATATATTATCTCCAGCTCCTCATTTTTAAAAAATGTCTCTGCCTTAGATAGGCCCATGTTGCTCTTAACTGAAGTAACTGTCACAGAATGTTAGCTTGGCTAGCAGTAAGCTTGTTTTAATTAATTTGTATGTGATTTTTAGTTGTTGAATCTTTTTTGATGATCTTTTTAGAGGTCTTACCAGTGTTGGGGAAAGTTACCTTTAAAAGTAATGCATTACAATATTGAGTTACTCCCTAAAAAGTAACTAATTATGTTACTTACTTTTTATGGAAAGTAATGCATTACTTTACTTTTGCGTTACTTTTTAAATCTGGGCAGGGCTTGCTTGTTTGTTTTTAATATAAAAAGTTCTATTTTTGGCAAATGTAAAAGCCTTTTCACACCAAAAGCCTATACAGTAGACCGCAGAAGAAAAAAGTGTCAACTCTTCAGCAATAAAAAAAGGAAAACAAATGTTAGATTATCTTGAGTAATTTTTGCTTATTGGTATGGTTGAATTCGTAGGTCGGCAGCAAAGACATCGGTTAACACAATGGGATTAAATGTATAAAGGATATTCATATTATTTAACATTTAATTATTGCAGGTTAACAAATACAAATAAATTACAAATAAATCACAGAGTTTACAGTTTATTCAATGCTATACTATGGAAAACAGTAAGAATGAAATGCTTAATTTATGTCTGTCCTAATATTTTTGCTTTCAATCTTTAAACAATAGAGCTTTAATTAATTTTATAAAGTATATAAAAAATATTACATAATTTATAATATTTTAGAAAACCATGAAAAGCTTTTTGATGCTTCAACAGATTTATAAACAATTCTCATTACAAACTTGGTACGTTTTGATTTTAAATCCATGTTATATGTGATCCAAACTCACAGCGCTGGCAGAGATGAGTTCATGTGGAGCAGAATTTACTTAAAACTTAGTCACTCTGAGACATGATTTTCTTGTGTCAATGAACAGTGTCACACTTCACCTGTATATTGTATATGTATATAATCATACATTTTTTTAAAATATGTAATCACCTTCACAATTTGATAATCACACTAACACCATGTTAATTTTGAAAGCTAGCTAGAATGATAAGGTTACTAGCTTGTTCAGTACTGTCAGAAGCTATCCTTGAAAATGCAGCAGTTGTGCAGTTTGTTTAGTAATTGTTTCAGGCCATTTTGCCATTTCAATCTCAATACAATCCACATCTACAGACTCAGAAAAAAAGCCTGAAAATGGCATTTCTCTCATTCAAGCATTCATCTGAGAGCAGATGACACAGATTCAATGGCCATTAATTGTGACAGCATGTTGTTAATTAGTTTATGGAAAACCATTTACCTCAGTCTCTCCAGCTGACAGTTTGGACTCTTCAGTCCATTAAGAAGCTCTACTCCTGAATCCTTCAGGTCATTGTTACTCAGATCCAGCTCTCTCAGATTGGAGTTTAAGGATTGTAAAACTGATGACAAACTCTCACAGGACTGAGCAGTGAGATTACATACAGAAAATCTAAAACAAGAATAACACAGTAATTACATACATAATAAATCTTAGTGTGATTATTTTGAAGTAAGTAACTTTAATTAACTAGTAATTAATTTTTAAAAAATTAAAGAATCAAGTATTTGAACTCAAACCTCAGAAGCGCCAGTTGACAGTTTGGATTCTTCAGTCCATCGGAGAGAAGCTTCACTCCACAATCCTGCAGGTCATTGTTACTCAGGTCCAGCTCTCTCAGGACAGAATTCGAGGATTTTAAAATTGATGATAAACTCTCACAAGACTGAGCAGTGAGATTACAGCCACATAGCCTGTGAAGAGAACAAAACAAACTGCAATATAATGTCAGTTTATCAGATAGATCATATAGTTTATAAGACAATTTATGGAGTGCAATTAGACTACAGTGGGTATGGAAAGTATTCAGACCCCCTTAAATTTTTCACTCTTTGTTATATTGCAGCCATTTGCTAAAATGATTTAAGTTCATTTTTTTTCCTCATTAATGTACACACAGCACCCCATATTGATAGAAAAACACAGAATTGTTGACATTTTTGCAGATTTATTAAGAAGGAAAAACTGAAATATCACATGGTCCTAAGTATTCAGACCCTTTGCTGTGACACTCATATATTTAACTCAGGTGCTGTCCATTTCTTCTGATCATCCTTGAGATTAGGAAAGCCACACACCTGTCTATATAAGACCTTACAGCTCACAGTGCATGTCAGAGCAAATGAGAATCATAAGGTCAAAGGAACTGCCTGAAGAGCTCAGAGACAGAATTGTGGCAAGGCACAGATCTGGCCAAGGTTACAAAAAAAATTCTGCTGCACTTAAGGTTCCTAAGAGCACAGTGGCCTCCATAATCCTTAAATGGAAGACATTTGGGACGACCAGAACCCTTCCTAGAGCTGGCCGTCCGGCCAAACTGAGCTAAATGTAAAGAGCTAAATGTAAAGGAGTAAAGAAGAACCCAAAGATCACTGTGGCTGAGCTCCAGAGATGCAGTCGGGAGATGGGAGAAAGTTGTAGAAAGTCAACCATCACAGCAGCCCTCCACCAGTCGGGGCTTTATGGCAGAGTGGCCCAACGGAAGCCTCTACTCAGTGCAAGACACATGAAAGCCCGCATGGAGTTTGCTAAAAAAACCTGAAGGACTCCAAGATGGTGAGAAATAAGATTCTCTGGTCTGATGAGACCAAGATAGAACTTTTTGGCCTTAATTCTAAGCGGTATGTGTGGAGAAAACCAGACACTGCTCATCACCTGTCCAATACAGTCCCAACAGTGAAGCATGGTGGTGGCAGCATCATGCTGTGGGGGTGTTTTTCAGCTGCAGGGACAGGACGACTGGTTGCAATCGAGGGAAAGATGAATGCGGCCAAGCACAGGGATACCCTGGATGAAAACCTTCTCCAGAGTGCTCAGGACCTCAGACTGGGCCGAAGGTTGTACCTTCCAACAAAACAATGACCCTAAGCACACAGCTAAAATAATGAAGGAGTGACTTCACAACAGCTCTGTGACTGTTCTTGAATGGCCCAGCAAGAGCCCTGACTTAAACCCAATTGAGCATCTCTGCAGAGACCTAAAAATGGCTGTCCACCAACGTTTACCATCCAACCTGACAGAACTGGAAAGGGTCTGCAAGGAGGAATGGCAGAGGATCCCCAAATCCAGATGTGAAAAACTTGTTGCATCTTTCCCAAAAAGACTCATGGCTGTATTAGATCAAACGGGTGCTTCTACAAAATACTGAGCAAAGGGTCTGAATAATTAGGACCATGTGATATTTCAGTTTTTCTTTTTTATTAAATCTGCAAAAATGTCAACAATTCTGTCAATATGGGGTGCTGTGTGTACATTAATGAGGAAAAAAAAGAACTTGATTTTAGCAAATGGCTGCAATATAACAAGTGAAAAATTTAAGGGGGTCTGAATACTTTCCGTATCCACTGTATATCTGTAAAACATTATAATTAGTATACAGCAACAAAGCACTTATAAATCATTCCAAAATCATTACAAATATGAACATAGTGATTCAGTGAATGTGAAACCTCAATGTGTTTAGTCGACAGTGTGAACTCTTCAGTCCACCATAAAGCAGCTTCACTCCTGAATCCCGCAGACAATTGCAACTCAGGTCCAGCTCTGTCAAATGGGAGTTTGACGATTGTAGAGCATAAGACACAGTTTCACAGCATGTTTCATCAAAATCACAGCCATCAAATCTGCCAAAATAGAATGTTTTGCCAGATTATTTTTTGATGTTCAGTTTTTCAGCAATGACTTATTGTACCCTTCATAATTGGAGCAGGAAAATATTTCACATAATATTTTGATATTTAATTGTTTAGTGATGTAGAACAAAACTTTTATTTGAACACCAGTCAGTGAAATTACGTACAATGCTTTTCTACAGCATCTCACAGCTGGGATGAGTCTCTTGTAGTTTAAAGGTGACGTGAACCTCTTTGGATTGAACTCATCCAGCACCTTCTCTGACATCAGCAGTACATAGGTCAGCACTGTGCACATTGAAGATGAGAGTTTTCTTTCTGGATGTTCTTCTGAAGTGAGGTAACTCTGGATTTCCTCATTTAATGAATGATCTTTGAGCTCAAGTAAGCAATAAAATAGGTTGACTGAAGCTTCATCTGAGATGTCCTCTTTTTGTAATTGTTTAATGTGTGCACTTATTTTTCTGATGCTCACACTGGTGTCTTCAGTGTGTGTGATCAGGCCTTTGAGCAGGTTTTGACTTGATTCCAGTGAAATTCCCAACAGAAACCGTAGGAACAGATCCAGGTGTCCTCTCTTACTCTGCATTGCTTTATCAGTTGCTCTCTTTGTTAAGTCATAAAATTTGACAAATCTAAAAAAGAACTTAAGCCTTTGCCTGGCTGTAGTTTGCGAATCTTCAAAGAAAAACCGAAGCTCTCGCATGTTTTTGTTGAGGTAGCAGATGAACACATGCACTGCAGCGAGGAACTCTTGAACACTCAGATGCACAAAGCAGAAGACCTTTGTCTTATAAAGTCCATCTTCCTTCCTAAAGATCTCCGCAATCATTCCTGTGAACTCAGTGTCTTTACTCACATAAATACCACATGCTTCCAGATCTTCCTTATAGAACACAATGTTTTCCTTTTTCAGCTGTTTAAATGCTAACTTGGCTAGCTTCAAAATCAACTCTCTGTTTAATTGCAGATGCTCTGTACGTTCTATTTCATCTTGCTCATCATATTTCTGGCTTTTCATGTTCATCTGTATTAACAGGAAGTGAATGTACATTTCAGTGAGTGTTGTGCTGATGTTCTCTGCAGTGTTCTCAGTGAGAATATCTTGAAGTACTGTGGCTGTGATCCAGCAGAACACAGGAATGTGGCACATGATGTAGAGACTACGAGACATCTTAATGTGTGAGATGATTCTGGAGGCCTGAGTCTCATCTGTGATTCTTTTTCTGAAGTACTGCTCCTTCTGATCATCAGTGAACCCTCTCACCTCTGTGAACAAACCCACACATCGTGGAGGGATCTGATTGGCTGCTGCTGGTCGTGATGTCACCCAGACGAGAGCTGATGGAAGCAGCGTACCTTTGACCAGACTTGTAAACAGCACATCTACAGATGCTCTTTCCGCAACAGTGTTTATTGTTTCACTTTTAAAGTTCATTAGTAGTCGACTTTCATCAAGTCCATCAAATATAAATGCAAGCTTACATTCCTTATATAACATTGATTTCTCCAGATCTTTTAAGTCAGGATAAAATTTCAGCAGAAACTCATGGAGATTGACCTCTCTGTCTTTAATCACATTGATCTCTCTGAATGGAAGCAGAAACACACAGTCTATATCCTGATTGGTGTTTCCTTCTGCCCAGTCCAGGATGAATTTGTGCACAGAGACTGTTTTTCCAATGCCCGCAACTCCCTTGGTCAACACAATCTTCTCCTCGTTGTTTTTCCTCAGCTCAGTAAATATATCATTGCATTTGATTGGTTTGTCATGTGTTTTTTTGTTCTTGAAAATATCATCAATCTTCAGAATCTCATGTTCCTGATTGACATTTTCCATATCTCCCTCTGTGATGAACAGTTCTGTGTAAACAGCCTTGAGATCTGTGTCCTTTTCTTTGTTGCCCTCAAAAATATATTTTGCTTTCCTCTTTATGTTGTTTTTGTGAGTTTTCAAGAAGTTTTGCAGCTCTATAAGTAAAAACAAATAAATAAGACAAAAAAAGCATTAAAAAAGACACATTTTTTCATATCAGCATGATATTAATAACTGATGTAGACAGATTCATACTGCTGAAAACAGTGCTGTACATCCCTAACAACTTGGTTTCAATTTTAAAAATTTTTGAATGTTTTTATGTTTTTTTTCCAGAACATTGGACTGACTGAGATAATCTTTAGGATGACTAATGTTACCAAAGTTGATAAATGATTTTCACATCATCCAACGCATCGAACTGGAGGTGAGGCTGTATTTACAATATGTTTTAACCTTCTTAAATGAACCTTTGCATGTGTGATTGCAATCATTGGGTGACACCAAGTGAATTTGGTGAAAGTGTCATCTATTGGTCAACTTTAATAAACAACTGTATCATAATTCTTTTAGACTATTGTGAACTGGGTACCACTGCGGAAACACTGTTCTCTCCTATACATTTCTATAAGATCTGCCGCTGATGTGACTGGCCCTGTAATTGTTGCTTACAGCTATATTTTCTCTTGTTTCCATTTACAGACAGTGATTGTTATTTACTTCATATTTGTTGTGAATTACCTCCAACAGGGACAGTTGTGTTCCTATAGCCCTCAGTCTGAGCTGTGTGACAGAGAAAGAGAGAATTACTCACTGGAAAACATTTATCACACAAACACATCAGCAGAGCAAAGAGGTTTAAGTCAAACAGTAACACATGTAAATATTTAATCACATTACTGTCACAGTGAATTAAATGTTACCTTGCTTTTGTTCATTCTCCAACTGTTTAGCCAGATCATTTTGGTTCATCTTTTTCAGAATGTCCACCATGATCTTCACAGCTTCTTCTGGTCCAAAACACACCACCATCTTATCCACTGTGTTGAATATATCTGCCTTTTCCATTTCAGATTTTGGTATATGCTTATGATATGCATTCATTAAGTGCCAATGAAACTCCTTCAGTTCAGCTTCTACCAACTCCTTCAGTGAGTTCACAAGCAGCTCTTTAACAGATGCCATCGTCCTTCACCAACTCACAGCTGCAGGTCAAGAAAAAGAAAAGATCTGAAGTACTTTCACTCTTAATATGTGGACCTAAGTGCTCAAATGTTATTTGGATTATGAAGATGTGAATAGAAATGTGAATCATCAGAAAATTGTTTAAACAAATCAGCTAAAATTGCTTTAAGTTTTGTTAACTAAATAAAAAAAATGCTGTACACAATGTCTCAATGCTGTCTGATACTGTAGGTGTAGAATCAGTACAGTACATGACACATGAAAATCTCTATATCTCAGTATCTCATGAAGTGGTATTATTTACTAACCATGCATAATGATGATTGGGAGCCCCAATAACCTCTGAGCTTAGAAGAAAAAGCCAATGAGAATTGGCGAGTGGAATTTGCATGCCGAGCCACTCCCCCCCTCCTTACATACATAGCTGAGACATTTCCTTTTCAGTGAGTCACATTCAACATTATGTTGACTGATGTCATGGGGTCCCTATGGAAAACTTCACAACCCGAACTACGTTACATCATTGAGGTTGCAAATGCTGGCAGGCAAACATATCAGAACAAATGAAACTCAATACGTATCCTTCCCAATGCCCTGCAAGCCAGATAAACGGGCCAACCAGGGGTGCCACAAAGCGACTGTTGGGGGGCAGAGCACAATGACAAAATGTGAGGTCATGGAAAAATAAGGAAATAAGGGATGTCAGCAACGATAGCCTTGTGGGCAGCGCGCCGACATACAGCGTCGTTGTGCTCCGGGCGTCCCATGTTCAAATCCCGACTCGAGGACCTTTCCTGATCCATCCCCTCTCTCTCCCTGTCATAATAAAGGCAAAAAAGTGCCAAAAAATAATAAAGGAAATAAGGGAAACACACTGGAGATAAACAGTGGGGAATACTAAGACATAAATGCTAAATCTGGAGAGAAAGATGGTAGCCACTACCGGAGACAATAACAGACTACTCCATCTAATCTGAAACTGAGGGGCAATGGAGGACCCTGAGATTACAGAGGGCTATCACAGATGACAGAAGCAGCCGGATAAATTCTTAAGTGTATAGGGATGTACTTGAAGTGTTTTGAGTTTGACTATTTCAGGAAACTTTAATTTTTTCCAAGAAATAATTTGTATTTATTTTATTTTTATTTTTATTTACATGTCTCTTCATACATAACACTAATAATAACCTCATAAGACTTCATGGAAGTGTATTTTTGTTTCAAAAATAATATATTGAGTTTTGGGCTGTGATGTCATTTCCCGTTTGAATTGCCCAATTGCATCCCTCCCTCAGAACGGCTTTGGACTTGAGTGAGACAGGTACGTTGCAAATGCGCTCTGTTAAAATACATCAGATTGAGTTACAATTTTGGTTGATATTAGTGTATGACATGTTTTGATGCTGGTTTGAGTGAACTTCGGGGTAGATAAAGCAGTGTGACTTAGACATGGATAGTTACAGCTTTACACACAACAAAATACAAGAACATAGTGAATTCTGCAAATGTGACACCTATTTGTGGAAGGAGTGGTGTTTTAAGCTTGCAGAGGTTTTCTACTGGAATTGGGAGGAGGGCCCAGTTAAACAGCATGTTAGAATAAAATGTGGTAGCTCCTCCAGTTCGCCCATCAACCAGTAGCACAACTATGCAAGGCATGAGTAGTGACACAACAGTGCCTCATAGAGAAAGACTAAACAATCCACCAGGAGGTGAACAAGTGAATCAGTGGCAGACAATGGGAGATTTAATGAAGCAGCTGGGAAGTGAAATAAGGAACCAAATCCTTGCAAACTTTAGATCTGCTGGGCAAAATGCTCAGAGAGATTATGTGACTGCACAACAGCCCTCACCCCAGAGCCTGACCTGTCAAATTTAACCTAACTGTTAACCCTCTGGGGTCTGAGGGTGTTTTGGGGCCCTGGAGAAGTTTTGACATGCCCTGACATTTGTGCTTTTTTCAGTATCTTAAAAACATATTAATGGCTAAAGTCTGATTACATTGTAATCAGCACAAACTGGGCTATAATAATATGCAAGCAACATTAAAATACATGTTTGTGTTTTTGAGAAAACAACGTTTATGCGTGGTTAGTGAAAAACTAAAATCTTTAAGTCACTGAAATAAGACCATGAAACACATTCAGAACATTAGTCCACAAGACTTTTGAGAACTGGATGTGGTAGTCTAGAGTTTTTTCTACATAAAGATGTGAAAATCATCTCATTCACGCGTTTACAGACAACAATATATTGATTTAAATTTTCTAAGACATGTTTTGTGACTGAAAGGGAATATGCGAGGGAGTGACAACGACCATGAATATTGAGTGATCTACACCTGAGAGACAAAAGGCCCTCCCCTAATGGCCCATCAATGAGACTGTGAATGTCAGGTAGAAACAATGAGAGATTCAAAGAATGGAGTTTTAGACTATTTGTATTTTATTTACAACACAGTATCATCAAAACATACATAATGAAGGTCAAAAGCACATTACTGACTACACTGATCTAACCATAGAAACGTGAACAGACCTTGTGTCATTCCTGAAAACTGTTTTCTGGATTCTGTTCAACAAGTGAAACAAGTAAATTATACCTGATATTTAAGTGATTGCTGCTTCTTTCCATGGATTTAAGAAACAAAACTCATCATCAGTAGTCCAGGACATTGTCTTACAATAAAAAAAAAAAACAGTGTAGTTGAACATTTAATGTTGGTATAGCACTCTTCATGTAGCCTTCATCTGTGGTGCAGGAATCAGATCACTAGACAAAAAAAGAAAAAAAAAAACAACAACTGTGAGCATGTTAATATCAGGAGCATCTGTAATATATACATATAGTATGATTCTGTAGTCATAGACTCACACATGCTTTATACTATCTTTAAAAAATGGCATTTTATATCTGAGAAACTAATTATTATTGTTTAGCACGTTAAACACCTATTCATGAACAAAGTATATTATCCTATTGTTATACGATAGATAAATAAATAAATAAATAAGAATTTATAATCATAAACACAAGCATGCTTTGTATGTAGTATACAATACAAAACCATTTCATGTCTGGGAAACTAATTTACTACTGTTAAGCACGTCATAAACATCAATTCGTGAACAGAGTATATGACAGTAGTCTGGTCTAAACAATCTTAGACTCTGTCATTCAGTGTTACAGTGTAAACACGATTACTTTTATATCGCGTCATTTTTATTTTATAGAACATTAAAAACATCCTGTCGTCGTCAAACATTTCGATGCAATGAAATGAAACATACTTCATAACGTTTCACTTTAACGTAAGTATGCTAATAAAAGAAAGACTTACTCTTTCGGTGGATCTCGCCGTGCATCGCATCGCGTTCTTCCTCTGAGGGAAATATAAATCTTTATCCTCACAGCGCGTCTTCTTCCAGTAACAAGATGAAGTAGCCGAGATAAACAGTAAAGTGAATCTTCCGCTTTGTTGACGTTGATGTGGGCGGTTCGCCGCTTGCGCCTCCACGTGGCTGATTATAATAACAAACCGAAAGTAGCTCGTGGGCGTGATCAAATTAAAAATAATTAGGTCTCACGAGAAAGACTGGACATGGAGTTGGTTTCATACAGATTACTTTAACACATGATATTTGTTTTCGATAAGACCTACTCCATTCAAAAATAGACATATCAGGCTTTCTATAGATATCTCTCTCCTGTCTCTGTGTGGAGTATTCGCTGAGTTTTAGTTCATTTTAGTGACGCATTTCTTAATGACGATCACAGACAACAACGCAGCAAACTACATACCCTGTTTGTTTGCCTTATTTCACAAAACCACAGAGTGTTGTTGTTATTATGAGTGTACACAAATAAAAGTGAATTCCTTACAGATTCGATTGATGTATTGCTCTTATCTGTACGATCAAAAATGACGGAGAAATTTAAGTTCTTTTTGGCGTTATCAGAAAAACGGCCACAAACCGCGCCGGCGCGTTTTTCGACCCCAGAGGGTTAACAGGCATCAAGACATCAAAGAACCGCATACCTTTAGAGGTGATAAAACTGATGCAAGCTTACTTAAAAAAGAAGGGATTTAGTGTATCCGAACAGGGCCAAGAGATTCTTGACAAGCTAATGGGCTATACCAAAGACATTTTGAGGACATGTATTTGCAACAATCCTCTGATTGATGTGGCTAGAGACCCACATGTCATCTCTTTCGATTCTAAGACAACATTTTGGAGATGCACTTTCCTCCACAATGCCTATGAGAGATCTCTATGAGACCTTGCCAAAGCAGTCAGAGAGTGGCTTGGAGTACTGGATCAGACTGAATAAGGCTGTTGACTTAGCTGATGAATGCCTAAAAAGACAAGGGAAAAGAGTTGAAGACTCTAGTCACGAAGTAACAATGATGTTTGTTAGGCATTGTCCTGCATTGTCCTGAGCCCGGTCTGTATACAGCACTTCAAAGTAAACCCCTGGAGAGTTGGAATGCAAGTGAAATTCAAGCCTTAATTGATAGCCACCACAGAGACCAGCAGTCTGCACAAGTAGATAGAGAGAGAAGGGTTGATGAAGCTTCCTCTAATGTCTGGTGCATGACACAACAGCAGCCCACTCCCAATAATCAGGCAAGCGGTTTGGACTCAGCTCTCCTGGGGTGTGTAGTTTCTCTTCTAGAGCAGTTCCTTGTTTAGCAGAAGGGGCAAGAACAGAATGCTAAACAGGGTAAGGTTGTGTCTGTAGACTCTGTAGTCCCCTATAAAATATGCAGAGCTCAAGATCATACAACAAAGACTCATTGTTTTAAAGAGGGGCTGTGTTTAAGATGTTTCAAGACAGGGCACAGAAGTTTTGAATGCCCTGACAAAAGACAAGCGAAACCAGTCACAGCCATTGCCACTGGACCCGAGCAGCATTTAATATTAGAACCGCCACGGGGTAAATTTTACTCATGCCTGTTATTCAAATGTACATAACATAAGATGGACAAAAGACATGCTTTGTTTCCAACCCTAGGCGTCTAAGTCCTGAAGACTGGACTGCAGAGTGTGACACAGCTGTAGAAAAGATAAAGCATGCTCTTTCTCACACTGTTGTTCTTGCCCACCCAGACTTCAAAAGGCCGTTCCTGTTATCCACAGATGCATCTATGTATTGGTTTGGTGCAGTTTTAAGTCAGATTCCAGAAGGTGAGACAAAACCTGACCAGTTGCTTTTGCAAGCAAGACGCTGTCAAAAGCCCAGTCCCATTATCCCGCTCATAGGTTAGAATTCTATGCGCTGAAGTGGGCAGTTTGTGAAATTCACCCATTGGCTGAAGGGGGCCAAATTTACAGTGCTAACTGATAACAATCCCCTGATGTATATAATGTCAAAGCAAAAGTTAGATGCTTGCGAGCAAAGGTGGATATCTAAGCTTGCCCCTTTTGATTTTGACTTAAGATAGATACCTGGGACCAAGATGTTCCTGCTGATCATTTGAGCCACTGACCTTTTGCCAGAAATTTAGAGGTCTGTGATGCTGTGGAGACTAAAGTTGAACATGTGACCTCTGAGACTATCCAAGAAACTTTAAGATTGTCAATGAATGTGTACCATCAAATGTGTGAAAATGGCATGGAATCTAATGAGGAAGAACTGAAGATGGTTAGTAGTGAAGGGGTGAAAGCTGTCTTTAAGTCCTGTCTAAACTGGGAGGCCATCAGTACAGTTCATAGTGTCCATCTAGCCCAGAACAATCATTTTGCCCACGGAGGTGTCAGCTAGTTTTCTCTATGGAGGAGATACGGATGAAGCAGAAAGCAGATCCCACTGTGTCCTTTGTTGTGTTCTTTGTTGACAGAAAAAGGAGACCATCATGTAGAGAAAGGGACAATGAAACTGCACCAGTAATGCAACTTCTAAAGCACTGGGAAAAACTGGGAAAAAAGTAAAGGAAGGAGTTCTCTTCAGGTCCAAAGATTGGGTTGGTAAAGTCAGGTACCAGCTTGTACGTCCACACTCATTGAGAACCATTGCTCTCAGAGGAACTCATGATGATGCAGGTCATCAAGGCCAAAGCAGAACCCTTCACCTTGTATGCCAGAGGTTTTTTTGGTCTGGTATGGACACATATGTCAAAAACTATGTCTCATACTGTAAACGATGTGTGGTTGGAAGGACTCAGGAACCTAGAATCTATCAGAACAAGTGCACCACTCGAGCTTGTATGTATAGATTTCTGGTCCACAGAGGGAACACATGGGAAGAGCATTGATGTTCTAGTCATAACAGACCATTTCACAAAACTAGCCCATGCGTTCCCCTGTCCCAACCAAAAAGCTAAAGTAGTGGCTCAGAAACTGTGAAACAACTTACCACTGTTCCAGTTGTTTTAAACTTCTTAATGATTCCTCTGACAGTAGATATGGGCAGGTGCAGGCGAGTGGCTATTTTCTTGTAGCCATTGCCTGACTTGTGAAGGTCGACACACATCTGCCTTACTTGAATAGTGTGTTCCTTTGTCTTTCCCATGTTGAAAAGTGGATAAGAGAAATGGCCTCTGTGTCACGTCATATTTATACCCCAGGGAAACAGGAAGTGATGAATTACTAATTAAATGTTCCTAGATACTCTGATCAACTTTGTAAACTACTGTAGAAATGACAGAAATACTTCAATTACATTTTTTCCTAGGAATTGTTAGGGGTGCCAATAATTGTGGAACAGGTGATTGTATGAAAAATAGTTATTTCTTAGTCAGGGATTTTTTTCCCCTTAAAATTCACTTGAGTTGAAGGTTATATTTTTCTACAATTTTTAGTGTGAGAGTATGCTTCTACAATAAAAATTGAACACATCTTTTAACATATCTTAACAAGGGGTGCCAATAATTATGGAGGGCAGTGTATAAGGGCATGTTTCTACCAGGCAAAGTATCTTTGCTATTCGTCTGAATGACTTGAGTCATGGTAAAGAAAAGAAAAAGCCTCACCTACAGTTTTAAAATGTTTTGAGTTTGACAATTCCAGCAAACTTTAAAGTTTTCTAAGAAATAAATTTTTATTTTTATTTATGTCTCTTCATACATAACATTAATAATAACCTTATAAGACTATATGGAAGTGTATTTTTGTTTCAAAATAATATATTGAGTTTTAAGCTGTGATGTCATTTCCCCTGTTTGAATTGCCCAATCGCATCCCGCTCTCGTCAGAACGGCTTTGGACTTGAGCGAGACAAGTACGTTGCAAATACAGTCTGTAACATAAAATACATCAGACTGAGTTACAATTTTCATTGATATCAGTGGATGACATGTTTTGTTGCTGGTTTGAGTCAAATAATGTGTCCATATGTCATTATTTTTTGTGTATATTCGAGTTTTGTGCTAATGAGTTGGTTTAAGTTGCCACCTGCACCATTTTTAAAAGCAGGGTTTTTCCTTCTTTTCTTGACCACAAAACCAAGATTGTGTGTTTGCGTGGTGTTAAAGTGTCATGAAACCCCTGCTTCAGCAGTATTTTTTTACACCTCAGAGTGGAAAAGGTTTCCACTGTGACAAAGTGGGTGGGTAATGTGTTGAAAAAAGGAAGGGTTTGCATAAAAAAGGGGAGTGTCATCAAATGCATAAAGACAGCTAATTAACAGCTAATGCAGTTGCAAATAGAGTTCTGCATTTCATTGCTAGTGGAAACGACACAAGACCAAGGTACCGTGACTGTCAAGACAACCACCTATGGATGGTGTTTAGTGTCCCACCAGCAGCAGCAGTGAGCGCACCTTCAGCGCTGCTGGGAGAGATCCGTGTTCAAGTGCACGCAATAGTCCAAAGCTTGCCACAAAGCACTGGCAAAAGTAATTACCATGAATGTGTTGGGGGAAATAGTAAGGAGATATTTGAATTATTTATTAATAAACTAGTGTTTTCTGAGTCAGTGTAGCAAGGATGAAGTTGATGATCCTAACTCATTTTCTCATTGGACGCGTCTTTAGAGAGAAATGCATCTAGATGGATAAAGAGTTTTTGTTTTCGATTTGTTTTATTTCCTTAAGTAGTAATTTAAAGTTTTCTACATATACATATGTCTGTGATGCATCTATTTGCTGAGATTTGGTTTCTTTTTTGAGACAGCGGAAGCAAGTAAACACCCTTGAGCCTTCATGTTCTGCAAAACGCCCTTTAGCCTATACTCTCCGCACAAACAATTGGATATGCACCTAATAGCACACATTCATCTAGATTTAACATTTAAACTAGCATTGAATGCTTGAATCGTGATGATTTGAGAAAGTAAAATTGATCAAACATAGACTATGATCAATTTACTGCCGCTGGCCCCTTGGTTGTTACTTTAAAAAACAGAAATTTACATTCCCAACAAACATGAGATGTCTGTCCGACGTGCAGATCATATCTATATTGCGTCGGTCGGTCCAGGACCATATGTGTACGTCTACAGGAAGTGCAAATCGTCACGGAACACGGAAAACCAACCACCTGCACCCAAGCCTCAGCTCTGGTCGCGTCGTAGGGAAACACAAACAATACTTTTTGGTTGTTGCACAGACGATACGACCATCTATGTCGAGGCATGTCTCTGAATGACACTGAGAGAAGAAACGGTACTGTATTATCTTATGGATAATACAGCAGATATTTTTTATGCACACTACAGAGCAGTGGGTTTAACAAGCTCTTTCTTATGAATAAATGCAGAAAAGTGCTCAGTGACTTAAAAATGACCCTCTCTCTCCCCTGCAGCCTATCTGTAACACACGCCGAGGGCCAGCTCTACGTCATATCTCGTGACGTATCCTCGACTTTGCTTTTCAACCAGAAAGAACGAAATTGCTCAGAAAAATAAACAAAATAACCAATTTCCACTTTTTGATTACATTTAAGAGTGCTTTTAGTGTTTTCACTGAAATGCAGTCTGTACATATTTGTTCACATCTCAGAAAATGTGTTCTGGAGTTTCATGACCCTTTAATTCCTGTCCTGTCCTGTTCGTTGTGGTGTGAGATGAATTCCATGACATACTCTCTGCCCAGATTCAGTCAAAAAGTTGAATGGGCAGCACTTCTTAGTACAAATGGACGATGACCCAAAACATACAGCAAAAGGAACCCAAGAGTCTTTGAAGGTAAAAAAAAAAAAAAACCTGGAGTATTCTGCAATGGCCAAGCCAATCTCCTGATTTCAACCCAATTGAGCATGCATTTCACTTGCTGAAGACAAAACTAAAGGCAGAAAGACTTAAGGCAGTCATTGCTTCCAAAGGATTCTCACCAAGCTCAAGCTTAAAGTCTGCACTTCAATTTAATCTTGATTTCTTCATTTTAAATCTATTCTAGTGGCATACAGAGCTGAAATTATGACAATTGAGTCAGTGTTCAAATATATATAGACCTCACTGTATAATGTTTTATGTTATAAAGCTCATCATATAGACACAGTATTACATTAAAGCTTTCTGCAGATGCATGAAGCTGTTGAGTGATAGTTTTTGCCTCAAAAAGTAAAGAGCACAACATAAAAAATATGTTTTGAGAATCACAGACTCACTAATAAAGAGTAAAATGAGAAACAGTGATTTCACACCATGGGTTAACAATATCACCTTTTCATGATTCACTGACAAAGACACTCTCATCTGTTGCAATAGAATCATCTAAATTAATCATCATCATAAGCACAGCTTTAAAGTCTTAAGTGACCAATGAGACACTGAAAAAAGACTATGATAAAAACCATAAAGAAGAATGAAACACTCACCTCAAAATATATTTGTAGATCTTTGTATTTCCTTCTCTGAACTGTTGTGTTGAACAGATTTCGTAAACCAACTGAAACTAGCTTCCTGTTTTCTTTCATGAAGAGACATGAGAATCAGAAGAATAACACACACACATATGCACGCACTCACGCACATACACACATGCACACTCACCTACATATATATATATATATATATATATATATATATATATATATATATATATATGCATGCATGAACCTCTTAGTCCATGCAAGCAAGCTCTGAATCACTCTTGGCATCACTTCCTTTTTGGTATTCTGTACCACACCCTACCATGAGTACAAGCCTGTACAAGCCTGTGTGCTGTGCAGCTAGAGGCTATTGTATGACTAACACCTCAGCTGTCAGCACACATATAATTCCTGATTTGTGGTATAGGCTTGTACTCATGGTAGGGTGTGGAGCCCTCAGTTCCTCTACAGCAGGGGTGTTCAAAAATGCAGCCCGTGGATAAATTTCAAACGGCCCACAGCTTGTCTATTGAAATGTATTGTACGTGCCCCGCCAAACATAATTCAAATTCCTCTTCTGCTCACCAAGGCTGCATTTATTTGACCCAAAATACAACAAAAGCATTAATATTGGGAAATATTTTTACTGTTTAAACTAACTGCTATTTGTATGTATTTTAAAATGTAATTTATTCCTGTGGTTTAAAAGCTGATTTTTTAGCATCATTACTCCAGTCACATTATCCTTCAGAAATGAGTTTAATAAGCTGATTTGCTGCTCAAGAAACATGTTTTATTATTATTATTATTATTATTATTATTATTATTATCATCATCATCATCATCATCAATATTTAAAACAGTTGAGTACATTTTCTCAGGATTCTTTGAGGAGTAAAAAAAAAAAAAAATCCAAAGATCAGCATTTATCTGAAATAAAAAGCTTTTATATATACCATTCAAAAGCTAGGAGTTTGGAAAAGAAATTATAAAATTAATGTTTTTATTTAGCAAGGATGCTTTAAATTGATCAAGAGTAACGATAAAGGCATTTTTAATGTTACAAAATATTTCTATTTCAGATAAATGCTGTTCTTCTGAACTTTCTATTTATCAAAGAAACCTGTTTTTAACATAATAATAATAAAAAATGTTTTTTGAGCAGCAAATCAGAATATTAGAATGATTTCTGAAGAATTATGTGACTGGAGTAATGACTCTAAAAATTCAGCTTTGAATTCACATGTCACAAATTACATTTTAAAAATATATTCATTTTAAATGGTAAAAATATTTCAAAATTGTACTGTTTTTGCTGTATTTTGGATCAAATAAATGCAGACTTGGTGAGCGGAAGAGACTCTATTAAAATCTTACTGTTCAAAAACTTTTGACTGTTAGTGTAAAGGCCAAATGAATGTAATGTAAGAGAGTAATTATATATGCATATATATGATTATATATGGAGAAGCATCTGGCCCCCGGTGTGTCAAGGCTATCAAATCTGGCCCCCTTTAAAAAAGTTTGGACACCCCTGCTCTACAGTATGGGCTTTATACACACAGAGCTGTGGGGTAGGGTGGAAACTGTTGCAGTGAAGGGTTTTTAAACCCTTTCTTTAATTTATTGAATTTTGTTTTTTTTCCAGCCCCTTTCCCCATATGGCTTTTCTTTCCATTTACTGATATGATTTCTTAATATAGTTATCATCCTTTACAAAACAACAATGTATGGGACTATATTGCAAAATATAATGTCATATATAATACACTTCTATATATGGAAAATAACTAAAACTACTTATATTTTTCAGTATACTGCAATATATGCATTGACCATATATGGTAGGGGTTCTCAACTCTGACCCACAAGATCCATTTTCCTGCAGAGTTTTAGTCCAACCTTGATCTTACTCACCTGCCTGTAACTTTTTTGTGATCCTAAATAGAGATTTTCTTACTATTGGGAAATGAGAGGGTCTGTATTACTTACTATTGGAGAAAGTGTAACGGCTAACTTGGATCACGTGTCCCTTAATCACATTACAGCCTTGACGTCACTGAATTTCAGTCAGAGTTGTGCGACACTCAATCGCCATTTACGGATACCATGGGAATGAATGAGATGTGCCGTAATCTGAATCCCACCTGTTGCAAAAAGTCAGTAATTAAAAAAAGATTAGCAGATAGGCTGTTGATTCATTAAATGATAAGCCGTTTCTTCTAAAACGCTGTTTATTCAGTGTAGTAAAGCCTCTCTTCCACTGACATCCATTCAAAGAAAACGACCTCTGGTCTCCTTTCCCACATACTGTCAGACTGTAAGCGTTAGCTTTAGCCGTTACGCTTTCTTGTCTAATGGTTGCAGGTTTGCCATCTAGTGGCTTTGTCCTAAAGACCTTGATGATCTTGTTCAGGTGTGTTTGATTAGGGTTGGAGCTGGAAAAAAAA
The DNA here is from genome assembly GCF_022985175.1 of Labeo rohita. NCBI lineage: Eukaryota > Metazoa > Chordata > Actinopteri > Cypriniformes > Cyprinidae > Labeo > Labeo rohita. The sequence goes on from NW_026129217.1 coordinate 5,192,564, forward strand.
AATGGAAAAATGGAAAAAATGTTCTCAGAGTTGAGAACCCCTGATGTATAGCTAAACATTAATAGTCAATAAAGTAAAAATATAAAGTAAATAAAGTAAAAACATTTAGTAATGGATTCAAAAATAACACGTAGTTTTCATAAAGTCTTATAAATCGATATATATTACCTATATTTTGTTTCATTTAGGGTATCATTTCTTGTGCATAAATATTGCACATAGATGGTCCCATATAAATTTGAATGTATGTTCACGCATAGATACACACACATTCATGGAATAAGTTACAGCAGATTTCTAGATTTTTTTTTCTCAGCATGCTTTGCTTGGAGAGTAAATGTTAAAAATAAAATGTTATTTCATGTTTTTTTCATGGTTGCGAAATGCAAAAATAACAAAATATATGTGAACAGAGACAGAGAAAATACTGTAGTCCAATAAGCATACCAACATTTAAAAATAATGTGGAAAACATTTCAGTCTGCTCCATAGAAATGCAGGTGATACGTCTGTAGGTATCCAGCATTTGCTGGAAAGCCAGGTAGCCTGTGTGCAACTGTGTGTGTGTGGTCTTGTTTTTATATCCTGGTGGGGACCTAAACCTGAAAACACACAGGTTCATGGGGACTTGAGGTCCCCATGGGGAAACAAGCTTATAAATCATACAGAATGAGTTTTTTTTTTTTTTTTTTTTTTTTTTTTGAGAAAGTAAAAATGCAGAAAGTTTCCTGTAAGGGTTAGGTTTAGGGGCGGGGTTAGGGTAAGGGCATAGAAAATGAGAAAATACAGGATAATATATAATATATATATATATATATATATATGTATATATGTGTGTGTGTGTGTGTGTGTATGTATATGTATATGTGTGTATATATATCCAGCAAAGCAATCGTGGGCACTTTTTTATAACAGCACATCATAAAAAAAATTACTGTTATTTATATGCAAAAAAAACAAAACAAAAAAAACAAACTGGATTTTACAAAAACAACTAATAAGTGTTAAAATGTAATAATCATAATTATATCTAACCATGATCTGGACCCTTGGTCATCATGACATTCTGTAGGCTTTGGACATCTGATTAATGCATGTAAAAGTGAGTCAAATCATATTTGTTCTTTCAAAACAAAACAATACAATTAATGTTTTTTTCATTTAGCTCAACAGAACCGTGCCATGTTAAGTAGAAGGTTTTGGTTGTTGTGGACGTAACTTAAGCCTATCTCTCATTTTATATTTGATTTTACCGCTGGACTGGATCCTTTTTTCTCTTCTTTTCCTGTGAATTTTAAACCTTACACCATATCTGTGCATCATTAAGTCTCTACATCTGTTAAAAAACCTTGACACTTTGTTTTGCACATCAAGATTAATAGGATTATGTCTGTTCTAATCTTAAAATTAATAACATAATATAAAATGTATAAATAAATTATATCCGTTGTTCCACTCATCTTTCATAACTTTCTTATTTTTATATACACTAATTGCCTTAAAGCAGGGGTTCCCAAACTCGGGCATGAAGGGCCGGTGTCATACAGAGTTTAGCTCCAACCCCAGTTGGACAAACCTGAACCAGCTAATCAAACTCTTACTAGACATAACTAGAAACTATTTCCAGGCAGGTGTGTTCAGGCAACTTGGAGCTAAACTCTGCAGGACACTGGCCCTCCCTGACTGAGTTTGGGCAACCCTGCCATAAAGTTTGGAAATTCAAAAAAGACTGACCTTTAGGCCATTCTGGTTTGGCCGTCCAAAGACATCTATGGATTGTTTTAGAAGACGATCCAAATGATTTCTTGCACTTTCATTGTCTAGGTTTTGAATAACTGTTTGCCCCTGCTTGACGCTTTGACTCGGGGCCATTTTTGCAGGGTCATTGTGGCCTTTCCTCATGATGGCATTTTATATGCATGGATTTTGGTGCAGTCGTAAACCTTTCAGAGGGACGCTGCAACATCGCGCCTTTTTTGAGAAACTCGTTAAATTCTTTGTCACAGTGTGCCATGGTGTAATAAAGTGTGATCTTAGAACACATAAACACAACAAGTGCATAACATAATTATTAATTTATATTAGATTGATAATAACCACTTATGGCTAATGGCTAAGTTACCCAATGCTAAAACCTAAAAACCTAAAACCATTTCAGTTGGTGCACTTTTTTGCTTACCAACCCAAAACCAGTTGTCGAAAAACAAATCGCAAATACAAATTAACAAATGTAAATAATTTTCCTTACCTTGAAACACGAGATGTCAGAACCGCAGTGATTCTGATCTCTGGATAACTGACTGGTCAAAGCACATTCTGTCTGTACGTATTTTCGGTTGTTTTTACGTAAATTTAAAATTCGTATTGTGGCAAAAGGTAATGCGTCACCACTAATTGTTAATTTGACATCCAGTCATCTTCAGCTGTTTAAAAAGAGGGATGGAGAAGTCACCAGTCACGAGTGACAAGCTTCACGAATGGAACAACCTGCTCTGAATGGCGTTTACGTGCGTTTGATTTTAAGAGAGAGAATCACCACTTCTATGGGAGAGAAGGTTTTGAAGAGTGAAAGAGAGGGGAGGAAAAGGTGAATGAGAAGTGACGACATTGTGGTGGGACAACAGCGGAAGTGGGGCAAGTGTTTTCCAGCGCATCTGATGTGAGTGCGATGCTCATCATGAGGCGTGGAGGAACGCTGTGTGCACTGCGGACTCATTATGTTTTGTTTCCACTCCACATATCTTAAAAATACTAGACAAGCAAGTAAATTATTGTCAGTATTTGGACTGGAAACACAACAAAACATTTTTGTAGTGCACATTTTTGTTGCAAATAAAAGTCAATAGCAAAGACAAGTTGTTCTCTGCGAATTACGTTGGTTTCTCTAAAACGTAACATAACTGCCAACTACAGGAAAACTGGATGTGATGTGTTACATTTATTGCGTTATATCACCTTTAACGTTACAGTGAAAGAAGATCATGTTTACACAAGGTAAAAAGAAATGACATATTACTATAGGCAACTGAAGAAGTAAAGTTCGGTTTTATGTCTTAATTGGTATTTAATACTCACCGCTTGGTCCATCTCGGCACATATCGCTTTGCACAGGCCTGTTGATGAAGCCGTTTACAGCCGCTATCACCACCTGCTGGTGAGGACGTCTAACAGCAGATGGCGATCTTCTACCGGTACTCTACTGCTTTTCCTGCAGTTCCCGGATGTGCGCTGCTAAGAGCTGTCGAATTTGAACCAGTGAATTTTCGGAAACGAATTTGTAAAGTGAAATAAAATTAACCGAAAATTGTCTGACGAATGTTATTGTTGGAATTATTAAACAAACTGAATATTTTGGAAATGGACTTTGTGAGGTGAATATTAATTATTGAATTTTTAACAATGAAAAAGTTGGTGAAATGTTTCCGATTGAAATATTCACTACTTAAATATACAACCATGTTAAAATGCAGCGCACAAAAATGCAACCCCTGAAAATACAATGCATTAAAATGTAAGCACTGTTAATTGCAATGCATTTTTTTTCCCAGTTGTGTAATTCAACAAGCTTTTTATTTGAAATACTTTTGGCATTATTTTTGTTCCATACAGTTTGATCCAGTATTAATTTTGACTAGAATTTTTGATTTACTCTTAGTCTTTATCTTGAGATTAAAATGCTTAATAGTCTTAGTCACATTTTAGTTATTTAAATCTTTCATAGTTTTAGTTGACGAAAAGTCATTGCATTTTTGACAACTTTTAGTCATTACTTTTAGTCAAACTGCAGTTACCGACTTTTATTTTGGTAGCTATTTTAGTCTTCAAACTAAAATAATCAATAATCCTTCAGACCAAATCAAAGCTTATGATAAATTAGAATCTGTCAGGGTTGTGCGGGAAGGGGGAGCAGGGACGAGGAAATCAGGAAATCATACAAAAGTTCTTTAAAGGGGTCATCGGATGCCCATTTTTCCCAAGTTGATATGATTCTTTAGGGTCTTAATGAAAAGTCTCTAATATACTTTGATTAAAAATTCTCAATGGTTTTGTAAAATAACACCCTTTTTACCTTGCCAAAATGAGCTCTGCAAAAATCATCTCATTCTAAGGGGTTGTTCATTTAAATGCAAATGAGCTTCGCTCACCCCGCCCCTCTCTTCTCTGTGTGGAAAGACGGTGTTGTTTACATTAGCCGCGTTTAGCCGCTAAACTTCCTAACTACCACATTATTAGGAAAGGCAATCGCAAAGATTCATAAAAAAATGCTTATACTCACTTCTGCTGTAAGTGAAGCTGGATCATGAATAATTCGCATGAACATAGACAGATATATGTAGATCGGGAGGCGTATTCCCTTCACAAACAAATGTAATCTACTGCATTTTCAGCAGTTTAGATGTCGGGAGTAAATGACGACCACTATGTTCATTACTACATCCAGCAACATAACACCTCAATCGCTCAATCGGAGATATTCTTGTCTAACTTACATCCCTGCTTCGGCATCGAAACGGAAACGGAAAGTTACTGGACTGTGACAGCTGGTCTGAGGTGAGAGCTCATGTCAATCAACTATCGTGGGAGCGGCGTCTGTCGTGTGACGGCACACCGACAGGCATCTGAGAACGGCTTGATTTGAAAAAGGGAATATTATTTTTACAGATTAATTAAAAACCACTGCATGGATTTTTATCATTATAGGATAGATTTGTACATACACTGCCAACACACATTAATGTTCAAACAGCATGAAAAAGTGAACTTAGCATCCGATGACCCCTTTAATATAATAATCCAACAAAGGAACAGGAACAAACAGGAACAGCGGGGAAAACACATGCCAACACGACGAAAAACTAACATTAAGAATGGACCAGAAACAAGGAACTGAATCAAACTTATACAAGACAGCTAATAGACAAAGACAGGTGGGAGTGATAAACCAATGACGACTTAACAAGCAACAGAACAGGAAAAAACAAATAAGGACACATGAGGGTAAAACCAACAAACAGGGGTTTGACATTACTCCCCCCGAGGAGGGGGGGTGGGCCTCCAGGGCGGATCAGGGAGCCATGGCGCGTCAGGGAGCTCAGGGAGCCATGGTCGAATACACAGTCCGGGCGGCCATGGCGGATCAGGGAGCTCGGGGAGCCATGGCCGAGTATACAGTCTGGGCAGCCACAGCGGAGCACACAGTTCATAAGGGTAGTTCACCCCCAAAATTTTCTTGGGGGAAATTACGGTATTGTCAGCCCGGGAGAGTACAGGAGGACCGGGCTTAGGAGGCGCTGGGTCGGGAGGGCACACAGGAGGCGTTGGCTCAGGAGGGCGCTGGCAGAGGATGGCGCTTTGGACAACTGGACAGCACCAGAAGAGAGGTAGGAGGGCTGGACGGGGCCAGCAGAGACGTTGGAGAAGGAGTGAGTTCAGGGAGATTAAACCTCAGGGGGATCGTCCAGTCCATATTGTCTTTAATGTTAATGTGGCTTGCCACATTAGAGGCAAGCCACCAGCGGCCTAGAGCGCAGAGCTGTAGCAGGCCGACTTGAGCGCGGAGCTGCAGCTGGCCGATTTGAGCGCGGGTCAGCGGCAGGTCGACTTGAGCATGGGGCCGCGGCCGGAGTCGCAGGTTCTGGGCTGAGGATGAGGGAGGAGCTCTGGAGAACTGGGGAAAATGAGGGAGGAATGGCGGGAGTAAGCTTATTGGAGCAGCAGGTGGAGGATGCTGGCTGGTGGTGAGCTGGAGCGTCCGCGTACTTTCGAATGGGGGGAAGATTAGAATCCTCCACATCGACATAGAACTCAGAGTTACTTAGAGCAAGGATATAGTTAATAAAGTCTGCTACGGGTCTGCGACAATCGTCAGGAGTCAAGGAACAAAACAACTGATCGTCTTTTAGCCCCATCTGAAAGCACGCGTTAACCGTAGAATCGCTCCAACTCACCAGATGTAACACGCTCAGAATATTAAACAGGAACTCTTCAGCCCAGAACATATTTGTGTTGTTTTGGGTCCTTTCTTCTGTCAAGGTCGTGTGCTGGAAGGAGGAGCAAGGACGAGGAAATCATACAAAAGTGCTTTAATATAATAATCCAATAATATAATAATCCAAGGGAACAGGAACAAACAGGAACAGTGGGGAAAACACATGCCAATACGATGAAAACTAACATTAAGAACGGACCAGAAACAAGGAACTGAATCAAACTTATACAAGACAGCTAATAGACAAAGACAGGTGGGAGTGATAAACCAATGACGACTTAACAAGCAACGGAACAGGAAAAACCAAATAAGGACACGAGGGCAAAACCAACAAAACAGTCCACAGGGGTGTGACAGAATCAAGGATTGAATTTGGGAAAACTTGAATAAATTATGACAATTTTCTTTTTTGGGTGAACTATCCCTTTAACAGTATGGAAAAAGGAGTACGGTGGCAACACTGAGTTGTGACTGAGACCAGGATGGGCGGAAGTGGAATAGAGTCCGGAAGTGAGTTGGATATGGAGGATGAAATAGATGGCGGGGAATATGAAAGAAGTAAAAGTAGCAAATGGACTTTAGTAGAAAAGTGGAAAAGAAGGAAAGACTGGAGCCAAACTTCAGGAACAGAAAGTGAGAGAAGTCACCAGGTGAGGAAAATAAAGGAGGAATTTAAAGTAATGGTGAAGTTTACGTCAGGGGAAGCAAGTAATTTGAACCCTTTGAAACTGACAAAATCATTGAAGGAATTGATTGGAAATATAGAAAGTGCTAAAATGTTGAGAGATGGGAAAATGATCATTTTCTGTAAAGATGGTAAACAACAAAAGGCTGCTTTAGGGATTAAGTCTATATTAGGGCAAAAAGTCACAAGTCAACTTATGGGAGAAAAGAAATGGACGAGAGGGGTCATTACAGGAATTCCAATCAATGTTGCTATAGAAACGATTAAGAAAAACATTACAGGAGCGAAAGTGATAGATGCAAGGAGACTTAAAATCACCCGGAACAAGGAGAGAAGTGATAGTCTTTCGGTAATGATACATTTTGATGAGAAAAATTGCCGGAAAGAGTGTTTGTAGGATTCTTGAGCTATGTGGTTCGACCTTTCATTCCTCCGCCGCTGAGGTGTTTCAAGTGTCAAAAATATGGACATGTGGCAGCAGTATGCAGAGGGAGACAGCGATGTGCCAAATGTGGGGGGGGGAGCATGAATATGGAAAGTGTGAAGAAGGTGTAAAACCGAAATGCTGCAACTGTGGGGGAGAACATAGTGCAGGGTATGGAGGATGTCAGGTAAGGAGAAATGCTGTTAAAGTTCAAAATATTAAGATTACAGAAGGATTAACATATGCAGGCATTTAAGAATTCAATGAAGAAAAGAAGTAAACTGGTTGCAACATGAGAATGAGAAATGAAAGTTCAAGAAAAAGCTGAGAGCATATTAAGATCATTTGAATGATGGCATTTCAACCTTCAGAATAGAAAACTGAGAAACTGAAGTTGCATGAAAGCAAACTCTCAGACAGTATGTGGAGAAACAAGGGAAAAGAAAATGATATTAATGATCATCAACAGATAAACGAGAATCTGAAGTTGCATTAAACTCTTATGTGGTCTTGCAAAGAAGTTTGATATCAAATGGGTTAGAGTTCAAGAAATGGCTAGATGATTTTAAGGTTAAACCACATATAGTATGTGTACAAGAATCATGGTTAAAACCTAACTTAAGTTATGTGGTCCAAGGTTATGAAGTAGTACGAAAAGATAGAATTAATGGAAATGGAGGAGGAGTGGTCACTCTTGTTAAGCTAGGGATAGCATACAGGGAGGTGAAAGTGAATGAGGAGTATGAATCAGTTGTGATTGATGTAAGGGCAGATAATCGTAATATAAGAGTGATACATTTTTATAATCCCTGTAAAAGATTAAATATAGATCTAACTAAAAATATTGGAGTAGATGGAAATTCTAACATAGTGTGGTGCGGAGATTTTAATGCACACAGTACCTTGTGGGGATGTGTAAATAATGATCAAAACGGGTATGTAATAGAAGAAATTTTAGATTGTAATGATTTTGTATGTTTAAATGATGGAAATATAACAAGGTTAGATGCAATTAGAGGGAGAAATTCGGTAATAGATCTAACAATTGTATCCAATAACTTAGCTAGGCAATGTGAATGGGAAGTTTTATATCAGAGTACTTTAGGAAGTGATCATTATCCCATAAAATGTTCAATAGGGATAGAAGTAGATGAATGTCATGAGGAGAATATGGTAAGATGGAAGTTTAAAGATGCAGATTGGGCTAAGTATAAAGAGGTGTGTGAAGTTAAAATGCTTAGTACGGAATTTAATTTTGAAGATGTAGAAGATGCAAATAACAAAATAAATACAATATTGTGTAGTACAGCACAAGAGATAATAGGGAAGAGTAAAGGGGCTAGAATGAGAAAGGCTGTACCATGGTGGACAGGAAAAAGGTAGTGAAGTAATTAAAATTAGAAACAGAGCTCTAAGAAAAGTTAAAAAATCATACTCTTTTGATGACTTTATTAACTATAAGAGAACTCAGGCAGAGGTAAGGAAGGTAATAAGGATAACAAAAAGAAATTATTGGAGAAAGTTTTGTGATGAAATTGGTGTAGACATAGATATAAGTGATATGTGGAATATGATTAGGAAAATGGGTGGGAAGCAAATGAATAAAAGTATTCCAGTTTTAATAAAAGAAGGTAAATATAAAATGACTAACATAGAAAAGGCAGAGGAGTTGGTAGAAGCTTTTGTTAAGGTTCACAGTAACAATAATATATCAGATAGTATGAGAGTGCAAAGGGATCAAATTTTGAAAGATAATCCTAATGTATTAATACAAAAAGCTCCGTCTGGGTGTACATTGGATGCAGATTTAACTATGTATGAACTAAAACAGGTGCTACAGTGTGTGAAACGTACATCTCCTGGGAAAGATGAAATTTGTTATAAAATGATAAAACATCTTTCTGATGCATCTCTAAATATTATTTTAAGGATTTTTAATAAGATATGGGAGCCACAGGACAACGGCGCCAGTGCGCTCACCACACACCAACTGCAGGTGGAGAGGAGAGAGATTGATAGAGCTAATTCAGTGAATGGGGATTATTAGGAGGCCATGATTGACAAAGGCCAGAGGAGGGAATTTGGCCAGGACACCGGGGATACTCCCCTACTCTTTACGAGAAGTGCCATGGGATTTTTAATGACCACAAAGAGTCAGGACCTCGGTTTAACGTCTCATCCGAATGACGGTGCTTTTTACAGTATAGTGTCCCCATCACTACACTGGGGCATTAGGACCCACATAGACCACAGGGTGAGCACCCCCTGCTGGCCTCACTAACACCTCTTCCAACAGCAACCTAGTTTTCCCAGGAGGTCTCCCATCCAGGTACTAACCAGGCTCAGCCCTGCTTAGCTTCAGTGGGTAGCCAGTCTTGGGCTGCAGGGTGAAATGGCTGTGGCAAATTTGTACAAATAAAGACATGTTTGCACATAAAAATGTTCTGTTCTGCATTAATATATCATAAATTGCTCATGCAAAAAGGAATCAGTGCATTTGTGGATCAGGTGACACGCGTGCATTTATTGAGGTCTTGCTCGAGTCAATCTTGTTCCGTTCATTTGAATTTTGAGACTTCATTTTCGCAGTTTACAGCATTTCACGACGCACACACACAAAACTATCAATGAACAAGGCCCAGTGCAATTCATTAACGTGTACGCGATTCGAAAAATTTGCAAATTTGCATCACTACACTAATGTGAAAAATGTTATAGTTTGCATTGAAGTATCACAGTTTGTGCATGTGGCGATTAAAATGTTCATTTGTGGACATCTCTTCTGAATCGATTCTATTTAATTCATTTGAATTTTGAAACTTTCATTCCGCCCTTTTAGCCTTGCCTAATCCACACACACACAGCTCGCGATCCACACGCAGCTGAACCTAAGAAAATCGGCGACCTCTAGATGGCGCTATAGCCACAGTCACACGTGCGCATTCCATACACTCTTATGAATGTTACATCGTGTTTTATTTGTTTCTTTTTGGTTTGCCTATTCTCCCCTGCCTGTTGAAATATAGTAAACATGTTTTATTGAACTTGTTCTAACAGAATAACTTAGATTATTTTTGCCAAACAAGAACTTCGTCATGGCACCTTTTTCTGTACTTCAATGGCATGTTGTCACTTATTCCTTCCTTAATATTATTATTATTATTATTATTATAAGTGCTATTGTAGTCGCTCGTTTGAGCCATTAGTAATCGCACGTTTATATTCAATTAACTATAATATATTAAACCAGTGAGCCGTTTATAGATTGTTCCGCGCTCAAGCGGACGAATAAAGCTTGCTGACTAAAGGAATGACAATGAATGTCTAGGGAAAAAATAGCTGTAACATATTTCATGTACTTTTTGATAAACTGATTTCTGGGTCAGTGTCGGCTGCAAAGATGAAGCTGATGATGCTGATTCGCCATCTTCTCAGTAGGAGAGAAATTTTATACGACTTAGAGTAATGAGAGAGTGTATGTTATGGGTTTGAAGAGGATGATTTTACATGTGAAGAAGACCTTTTTGTCGCCCTGGTTTACATAATAAATAATAGATTTACATAATAAACAATAAATTGGTTTAATATAATCAATTGTGATGCGATCTGGGAAAGCGCCGGGATGTTTTCAGGAAATTCGAAAAATATGTTGCATGCAAGGTTTTTATTTATTTTTCATATCGTGAGATGGCGGAGCACAACAATGCAATCTTAAGTACTGTAACTTAGCTGCTCACTTAATCTTACTTCACATCCAGAAATGAAGGATGAAGTAAGTTACTAAAGAGGAAGAGTCCAGTGAACTTTTATGCACAGTGAACAGTTGGGCTGCGCAAATTTTTCTAAATGTAAACTTCAAGGTAGGCTACATTATTCGTGCAATCTAAACATACAAGGGGTGATCAAAAGTTTGGAGACTATGGCCATGACACAAAAAAGAAGAAGAAAACAAACGTTAGTGTATTTGTGTAATGATGCAGTATAGCGCTCCTGATTTGACAGACAGATCTTGTTAAACCCCTGAAGTGAAAGTGAAAGCCATCTCACTTTAAACCCGTTTTTCTCAAAATTCAATTCCTGAAAATCATATCTATATCAGCCAACTTAAGATAGTCATATTGTTACGTTCAATCTACGGAAATAGATAAAAAAAATGGAAATAAAAACTGTTTTGAAAAGGGCTTGAACCCAGCTTTCATATGGTATCAAGTAAAAGGTTAAATTTCACCATATGTTGGGCTTTCCTTGATCGCATCACACTTTAATAGAAACGTGCGACTAGCCTACTAATGGCTTAAACAAGCGACTATAATAACACTTTAATAATAATATATAAATATAATAATAGTAATAATAATAATGATAATAATAATTAAAGCTGCAAGCAGCGATGAAAGGGCCCTCGCACCCGGGCTCACTGCGGATCGGTGGCGAATGGTGGGCACAATGCTTTTCACATAGTAAATTTAGGAGAAATATGTCAAAGTCATTTAGATGTGCCAAACTTTCTGCTGCCAGCTGGTGGCGCTATGCCTATAACTGAATATTGGCATGTGGATGTCTTCAGGTCATTGGTTTTGTCAAACATATGAAGTTTGGTGTAGATTGAACATGGCACACTTGAGTTAGTGTAAGACATGACATATCCTGCTGCCAACAGGTGGCGCTATGATTATAACTGAATATTGGCCTTTAGATGTCTTCAGGTCAGGATTCTTACCAAACATGTGAAGTTTGGTGCAAATTGGACATTGCATGTTTAAGTTAGTGTAAAACAAGACATTTCCTGTTGCCAGCAGGTGGCACTATGATTATAACGGAATACTGGCCTCTAGATGTGTTCAGGTCAGGACTCTTATCGAACATGTGAAGTTTGGGGCAGATCGGACATCGTATGTCTGAGTTACAACAATTTCTATTCCCTTGGCGAAACATCAAACGTTGTAAGGCCGCCATGGACACGCCCTTCAACGAAAACTCAAGATCTTCACAATTTAACATCGCAAAGGTCTTTAGATTACACTGACCAAATTTGGTGGTGATCTGAATAAATCTCTAGGAGGAGGAGTTCAAGTACGACACCTGGAAATGGCAAAAATGACACAAAATTTGCCGGGAAAAATCAAAATAACTTACTTCCTGTTGGGATTTGGATTTCGTACCTGGACACTTTTTTGTAGGTATTGGTGTGTTGCATGTGTGTGCCGATTTTCATACATGTAGGTGAAACATAGCTTGAGGCGCGCTCCGTTGAAATTTTATAGGTGGCGCTATTGAGACATTTTCCCACACCCACTTCTGAAACCCTCAGACGTAAATTTTCGCCAGTTCTGATGCGTGTGCAAAGTTTCATGACTTTTCGAGCATGTTTAGGCCCTCAAAAATGCAGTTCATTTTGGAGAAGAAGAAGAAACTGAGCAATTCCAATAGGGTCCTCACACCATCGGTGCTCGGGCCCTAATAATAATAATACAAGGAAGGAATAAGTGACAACGTGCCATTGAAGTACAGAAAAAGGTGCCATGACGAAGTTCTTGTTTGGCAAAAATAATCTAAGTTATTCTGTTAGAACAAGTTCAATAAAACATGTTTACTATATTTCAACAGGCAGGGGAGAATAGCCAAACCAAAAAGAAACAAATAAAACACGATGTAACATTCATAAAAGCGTACACAATGGAATGCGCACATGTGACTGTGGCTATAGCGCCATCTAGCGGTCGCCGATTTTCTTAGGTTCAGCTGCGTGTGGATCGTGAGCTGTGTGTGTGTGGATTGGGCAAGGCTAAAAGGGCGGAACGAAAGTCTCAAAATTCAAATGAATCAAAAAGAATCGATTCAGAAGAGATGTGAATGAATGCATGCATGTCGTCTGATCCACAAATGAACATTTTAATCGCCACGTGCACAAACTGTGATACTTTAATGCAAATTATAACATTTTTCACATTAGTGTAGTGACGCAAATTTGCGAATTCTTCGAATCGCGTACACGTTAATGAATTGCACTGGGCCTTGTTCATTGGTAGTTGTGTGTGTGTGCGTCATGAAATGCTGTAAACTGCGAAAATGAAGTCTCAAAATCCAAATGAACGGAACAAGATTGACTCGAGCAAGACCTCAATAAATGCACGCATGTCACCTGATCCACAAATGCACTGATTCCTTTTTGCATGAGCAATTTATGATATATTAATGCAGAACAGAACATTTTTATGTGCAAACATGTCTTTATTTGTACAAATCGCTGCACAATCATTTAATCCCGAATTCCAGACTCAAACACATGCATAAAATTGATCCAGTACATGGATAATTGTGCGTTCATCTATTAATCGTTTTGAGTCTAATATCATCCCATACAGTAGCATCAAATTATAGACCCATTGCGTTAACATCTAACTTATGTAAAGTAATGGAAAATATGATAGTATCTCGACTAAATTATGTAATAGAAAGCAAAAACCTTTTAAGTCATTATCAGAGTGGCTTTAGAAAAGGGCAAAATACTATGGATTCAGTATTATGTCTAAAGTCTGAAATTAGAAAAGCAATGGCGAATAAGGAGGTGCTAGTAGGGGTCTTTTTCGATGTGGAAAAGGCCTACGATATGCTTTGGAAAAAGGGAGTTTTAATAAAATTAGGCAATATGGGAATCAAAGGGAAAATGTATAATTGGATAATGGACTTCGTGTTTAACAGAACTATTCAAGTTAGGGTTGGAACAAGTTACTCTAGGATATACTCGATAGATAATGGGGCCCCACAGGGTAGTGTGTGCAGTCCAGTGTTACTTAATTTAATGATAAATGATATATTTTCAGCGATTGGACAAGGACTAGGCAAGTCTTTATATGCAGATGATGGTGCCCTGTGGAGAAGGGGAAGAAATGTTGAGTATGTGGAGAAAAGCATGCAGAAAGCAGTTAATGAAGTGGAAAATTGGGTTAATAAATGAAGCTTTAGGTTGTCTGAAGAAAAAACCAAAGTGATATTTTTCTTAAAGAAGAGGAAATCCCCTAATATCAAAATAAACCTTTATGGGCAAACTTTAGGGCAGGTAACAAAAATTAGGTTCCTCAGAGTATGGATGGATACAAAGCTAACTTTTGCATCCCATATAAAGAAAGTTCAAGATAAATGTAAAAAAGGAATAAATATTTTAAGATGTTTAGCAGGGGTAGATTGCGGTGCAACCCGACAGGCATTGCAAAGAGTATATTGTGCAATGATAAGACCAATTATAGATTATGGCAATATAGCTTATAGCTCAGCATCAGAATCTTTGTTAAAAAAAGTTAGTGTTATTCAGTCTCAAGCATTAAGGACAGGAATCGCCATTTCGAACATCGCCAGTTTCAGCAATGCAGGTGGAAATGGCAGAGATGCCATTAAAATTTAGGACATTTAAGTTAAAGATGGCATATTGGAATTCTGTAAGGGGGCATGTAGACACCCATCCAGTCAAAGAAGTACTCCAAAAATGTTGGGAACATGAGAATACTAAGTACAGGAGTTTTCGGTGGAATGCAGATATGGAGGCCAAGGAAATAGGAATTGATTGTATAAAACAAGCCCTACAGTAGTAATACCTGTTATACCTCCTTGGTTGTTTTAAATGCCGTTAGTAGATTTACAGTTGCATGGTAAAATTAACGATAAGAATAGGTGTATGACTAAAGAGGAAATAGTAGATCAATATTTGAAACAAAAATATTTTAATTGTATTCAAATATATACAGATGGGTCAAAAAATGCAGATGGGAATTTCCCTTAGACAAAGATGTTCTAAGGGCAGAAAGGAAAATGATTGGTTGACAGATTCAACCAATGAAATTGAAGCAGAGGCGGGGTCAGGAAATTTGGACGTGTGGAGGGAATACTTCAGACAGAAACGTTATTAGCGCTTCGTGGGAGGCATTTGTCGCAAGGTAAGTGAATTTACCATGTATTTTATATAATAAAATATAAATAAATCAACATAACTCTAACGTTTACTGAGATAATTAGCCGGCAAAGACGCACAGAACAAGTAATCATCGCCTACATATCACATCATATGCATTTTCATTCAACTGCTTTATCAGTCGATCGCACCAAAGCTGCTTATGGGGTAGATTGAGTAAAACATGCTTTTCCAATGCTACCGCGCTGTCCGTGATACCGATATGAGCGACAACAGAACTCGTTCAAATCTCCGTGACATTTCATTAGTCAGTTAGCGCTAGCATTAACATTAGCGCTGCTCTTGGGGCAGGAGTACTCAATAGCTTTGTATTACTGTAATTTTTACCAAACTATGCGCTGCTCTCAGGGCAGGAGTAAAACTAACAGTACCAAACTGAATTATGCGCTGCTCTTGGGGCAGGAGTACTCAATAGGTTCGTATTACTGTTATTTTTACCAAACTATGCGCTGCTCTCGGGTCAGGAGTAAAACTAACAGTACCAAACTGAATTATGCGCTGCTCTTGGGGCAGGAGTACTCAATAGGTTCGTATTACTGTTATTTTTACCAAACTATGCGCTGCTCTCAGGGCAGGAGTAAAAATAACAGTACTAAACTGAATTATGCGCTGCTCTTGGGGCAGGAGTACTCAATAGGTTCGTATTACTGTTATTTTTAGTGTACTATGCGCTGCTCTCGGGTCAGGAGTAAAACTAACAGTACTAAACTGAATTATGCGCTGCTCTTGGGGCAGGAGTACTCAATAGGTTCTAGTTATTTTTACCAAACTATTTTTAGTAAAACTAACAGTACCAAACTGAATGCGCTGCTCTTGGGGCAGGGTCAGGAGTAAAAACTAACAGTACTAAAGTACTGAATTATGCGCTGCTCTTGGGGCAGGAGTACTCAATAGGTTCGTATTACTGTTATTTTTACCAAACTATGCGCTGCTCTCGGGTCAGGAGTAAAACTAACAGTACCAAACTGAATTATGCGCTGCTCTTGGGGCAGGAGTACTCAATAGGTTCGTATTACTGTTA